>NW_017300267.1:1950722-1965592 GCF_001594075.2 Trachymyrmex cornetzi
ATCGAAATTGGAATTAAAAAAGTCTGTACTATCGACCTTGATTGAGTTGGATAATCGGTTTAGCATCCCCTTAAGTGAACTGAGCTTGGTGAAAGTGACCCTTACCTAACAGGTAAAATTTACCAAAAGATGAAACAATCGGTCCTTTGCCATAAGTCCGGATCTACAATAGGTTTTTAAGCCTTAAGCCATAAGAAATGGACGAATCACAGTCAATTATTCTCCTCGTATTCGACTGTAATTGGTCAAATTCTGCTGTATAAACGTAGTTTATGATTGGTTATCATATATTTAGATCCAACGAGGAATTAAGGGCAAGATCAATCACATCAAAGAATTTTACAACAATTGCTAAGCTGATTTCTCTGCTGAATGCTGCCATCATTTTGCGTTTTTTGACGACAGCCAATCATATGAATTTAATATAAAAGAGATGCGTTCGATTTGGACACTTCTAATGCTTCTATTCTTGTTTATTTAATAATAAACGATAAAAACAGGATGATTTAAAATTTAAAACATGTGAGCAGTATAAACTGAACGCAGCCTTTGAAAAGCGTGGACAACGCTGTTGTCGCGTCATGTAAACAGATTCGTTGCTCAGTTTCTAGCGCGCTTATTGATTGATACGTACTGTAAGGCCCGGTTCACAAATGTAGAATTAATTTTAATATTGGTTTAACATATAGCGTATTCGATTTACTGACTCGACCCGACTTCGAGTCAGTAGTCTGTTCTGTTTAGCTACAAAAGAAGAGCTAAATTGTGTAAGAAATGCAGCTAAAAAGAACAGACTGTTGACTCAGAGTCGGGTCGACTCAGTAATCGAATACGCTATTAATCGGTCGATTAGTCCATCGAAATTGATCAATCTCATTTGTCATTTTGTTTGACGATAGATGCGCTCAGGGCCATTTTTATCAAGCTCAGTTAACTTATAGCGTTTTCGGCCCGATCGGGTTACTTTTTCTATTGCCAAGAATTAGAAAAAGATAGAAAATTAAAACCGAAATTAAAGTTAATTTTATTTTTATGTGGAATCGAACCTAAAAGCTTCAATTTTGTGCAGATATCCGTATAAAAATAAAATTTATGCTACGTTTTATTGAGTTTTTATTATGTCCATTAAAAAATAATTCTTAATTCACATTATATTCATACATTTATTCACAACGCGATTCACAAATCTAAACTAATACCTCGTTCAACATACAATTAACTTCCCAAACGAGAATAATGGATTGAATTGGATTCAGATTTTCAGAAATGTATTCGCGCAAATATTAAAATAAATCCTTTTCAATCTAAATGCGTTTTTATTCATTTACAGGAATTGCATGAAACGCATTTCTATGCCTTTCAATTTAAAAATAATGTCAGCAGTCTTTTCTATGTATCTACTGTCATCTTCACATCTTCTATACATATATATTGCTCAATTCAAAATTCTGAATAGGAAATACACAGTTTTTCATTTCAATTAAATCCAATAAAAAGTTCTTTTTATTCAATTAGATTCGATTGGACATAAAATATGTATAAAAATTTCAATCCATTTTAATCCATTCTCGATTACTTAATTTATTCTCGATTCAACTCCATCTTTTTCTAATTACTTAGGTCCAGTTCTACTAACATAAGATTAATTTTAATCTGGATTTAATTTATTCTTTATTTTTTTAATTCTGAGATTAATCTTATATTGGTGGAAAGGGCCCTTGGAACTAAAAAAATTCAATAAATAAACAAATGACAACGGGCAATTGGGAATTAGCGCTGTAGATGATTTTGCTTTATCTCAATATTTAGTACACATGTTTCGGCTAATCTTTTAGTTTTCTTAAAACAATATAAAAAATTATTACAGTATAAATTGGTATCCATCTACATTTGAGTACATTGCCATGATTCGCATCGAACTGTCCTTTTATTGTTAAATTATTCATGATTTTGACAATGGTATGGGACACCTTTTTTAATGAAAAATTAACAAATTTACAAATTAACAAAACTAATAAACGCACAAGCTTTCACGTATAACTTATTGCCGTGTCTCCAAGAAATGGCAATAAGTCCTATGTCATACGCCAAAGCTTGTGCGTTACTTACGTCTACAACTTAAATCTAAGTGTTACGACAATTCTTGTGCTCAGACCCTTAGTCAACACTAGAACCGCGGGGCTAAATTAACCCAATCGCGATTCAAGGTAAATTTGGTTTTTACAAGGGAAGGTTGTCACCATAAAAGTAAAATGACATGTAATTATGATTATTTATGAAAAGTCACAAAAATCTAAAACTCCAAATTTTAACTGAAAATGTACAAATCCAAATTAATTGAAAAAGAAAAATCAGGTAAAAAATGACACAGCCGTGGTTCTAGTATTAAATCGAGATTAAAATTAAATTACACATTGATAGAAACGGACATTAAATTCTCCTAAAACTTAAAACTTTCTTACTGCTTTTTCACATTAATAAATATATGAAACTTTTTAAGTGTAAACCCTGACAAAAATAAGAAAGCTTTATAAAGCGTTTTCAACCGTTTAATGATGATTTTTTGAAAGTTCATATGCTTTTAAACTTTATAAGAACGCTTACATAACATCATTGGGTTTTAAACACTTTCAGAATGGTTATAAAATACATCGTTTCATTCTGAGAAAGTTCTGTAATGCTAAAGCAAGTCTTTTCAGAGGACGCTCAGTAAACGCTGATGCACTTTCGTGCAGAAAACAGCTTCACTGTCAAACTTTGAGATGCCCAAAAAACGCTTTTCTCAATTCCGTTTTCCAAACGCTGCAACGTTGTAATTTCCGCTTTATAAACACTCTACTGAGCATTTCTACTCTCACAATTAACTCTTGCAAATATTCATTTAAGCGTCCAAAAAACATTCATGAAACTTTTTCCCCTGACTTTCGTCATGGAAAGTAGAGGAAAGCCTCTTATTATGAGATAGGCGCCTAATATGAGATAGTGGCATTTCTGCTAAACTAATAAACGCTATCTATTGGTTCCACCATGAATTTATTGCTCTTGGATTGAAAACTAATTAGTAGAAAATTCATTATTAGATCATGCCTGTAGTCATTGCAAAACAAGATTTTAGAATTTGGATGTCTTCAAGTTTCATTGAGATGAGGCCTTAAACCTTGTTTATTATTTAATAAATAAATATTTGGCAATAAATTCTTCATGTAGTGATAGAGTAAAGTCGTACTAATAGAAAAATACGGGATATGTTGAATTGTTTAATTACAGAAGTTAGATTTGATAATCGTAAAATCATAATGGGTGGAAATCGTAATATGAGACCCCCAGGGTATTTCTAATATAAAATAACTCATGCTCCTATGTTATAGAGGAAATTGTTGCTAAAGAGTAAATGTTATTGTACAATAATAAAAAGGACAACCGGAATGAACGTCGAGTACCTATTTCTGCGATGCTTGATTCCAACTACCTGAAGACGAGTTCTGGGTATAATCTATCGCATACTCATTTTTCACGTATGCTGACTGTGTTTCTTTGCATTTTAGAAATATGAAATAAAGTTTTTTAATTGCAATACTGATATACTTTGCATTTTACTATCGATTTCTCGGGGCATCTTATATTAGGAGCACAATTTTTTGACTTTACGATTTGCTCACTTTTTACATTTCTTTAATTAAAAAAAAATGGAATTTGAATTAAATTTTACATATATAACGTTATCTTAAAACTTATTAAATTCCCTTCAAAATGATCTATTACTTTTTTAAATTCTGCCCATAGACTTCTAGCATTTATTCAAAATGAACTCGGTATCTTATAATAGGGGCCTTTCCTCTACTAATTAATATTAATTATGTATAAATAAATTACCTTGTCTAAATTAATATTAAATACAATATACTAAATATTACTATTAAATTATAAAAACTTAAAAAAATGTTTTTTATAATGCTTTAACTCATTAATGCTTTCTTTTATATCATCCAGAGCCCTATGATTTACTCTCTTTTTTGGCATCGAATTATATACATTTGGATTCCACCTCCTAAAAAATACGATTTATTCATATTTTTCTGTTAAAATCGCTTTAAACATCAATTGCAAGTCAGATTCCTATATTAATCATTTACATTGCATAACAAAAAAATATCAGCATCTCTATTTGTTTATATAAAAATAGAAGAAACTTATTCTTACCTAGCAATTTCCTTAATTGTACTAACATCAATAATCCTGTAGTGCAAGTAATTATTAACTAATGGCATATTCTTATATAGAAAAAAACGATCCATGTACACCGAACTTCCAGCCAATGGGCATGAACGTTCATGAATATGCTTTTTTAAAAAGTCAAGTACTGTCTTTTCAGCCTCTTCTAATGATATAGTACTTGAGCGAGAGTTTTCAACTAATCCCGTCTGAAATATATAATAATTAAATTATAGAGCTCAAAATATATCAATTTGCAAATGCTAAAAGTTCAAAAATATTAACATCATTCATATAAGTTAAAAGTTTACCTTTGTGTGAGTTTCTTTACACCAGTCATTCATATTTTCTAATATTGCATCTGACTGATGTATTACAATATTTAATTCCTCGCTAACAATATTTAATTTCTTATCTGTTACAACACAGGCAATTTCTAATATATGATCTTTATCTACATCAAGTCCAGTCATCTATAAAAATATCATGCAATTGATTTATGTTTCTAAATTAATTTTTTTTATTACTCTTGATTATAATTATGTATATATATATATATATATACATATATATGTAATGTGTATAGGTGTTATTTGTAACATTTCGATACCTCCATATCAATCCAAACGATATAGTTAGTATTTTTAGGCGCCATCTTATTATCAATAATATATCTGATAGTCTGTAAACATAAATGAGAAAAAATAAAAAAAGTAAAAATTAGTTATTAAAAGTAATGTCATAAAAGAGATTAGCATGTATCTCTGTTATCATTGAATTGAATTTCATATAATAGTAAAATCAAACACACTTTATTATTAATTTTTATGTCACACACATGTTAAAGATACTTTTACACACTTCACGTTATATAAATTTATATAATTATTATACAAGTATTAATAAAATTATAAAAAATTGATAAAATGACATTTTCGAAAATGGGCATTTCTGATATTAATTTTAGAGATAACCTCCAAAATACGCAATAAATTTCAAACACGTGTTTTTCTAGAAACGTAAAAATGTTATACAAATTAAAATATAAAACTGTAATATAACAATACGTTTATAAAGCAGCCGTTAATGATAGCTGTTTATTTTTGGTGAAAATAATTCAACGAAGTGAAATATTCAAATTTACACTACGAGACTACCTTGGTCCGACCGCCCCAACCTACCTTCGTAAACTCACGTGACATGCCGCATGCGTTTTGACATACTTGACATGCGTCTTTCACTATAGACTCTACAGAGAATAATTGAGTTTTTAATTCAATATTCATTTAAATCAGTATCAGCTGTTTGGATTTCCAACATATATTGCGATTCGCCGATTTTTGTTTTTCATAGCAAGAATCAATTGAATCGTAATAGTTTATTCATATTTTATAAATAAACGGAAAAATACAATTTTTAAATGTTATATAAAGATTAAAATAGCGTAGCATTATAAGCATTTGTCTTATTTTTGATCAAAATTTAATCAACTTATATTAATTAATCGGTAACAACTTTGTCGCAAAACTTACATTAATAAATTATATAAAAATTATAAAAACGTAAAACCAAAACCACTATAACAAAGACTCCTTAAAATTCAAAAAACTTAGGAGAAAGGGCAATAGGAGTCAGGCGTAAAGTTACGCAAATTCCAAAAATATAGGAAGTAAAACTTCTTTATTACAATCAAATACTCTTACATGTTTCGGCTCATTTTTGAGCCCTCTTCAGAGACAATAATGTATAACAAAAATACTAAGAAGACCAAGGGAAGTCCTAGCATTGTGAGCTCCCCCACAATCAGAAATTCAAATAAATCTTAACTGTCTAGTAAAATATTTCCTATAAGGGGATAAAAAATTTAAATAGTAAACTAAGTATAATGAAAATTTAATTGAAAATAATTGATAAATATCCAAGAGAGTAAGGAAGTTCACACTGTTCACAATGATTTTGATTGTAAAAAAGTTTGATTGTAATAAAGAAGTTTTACTTCCTATATTTTTGGAATTTGCGTGACTTTATCTACGCCTGATTCCTATTGCCCTTTCTCCTAAGTTTTTTAATAAAAATTATAGTTAAAATGCATTGTCAATAGGTATGCTTGATGTTTAGATAAGGTAAATAAAACAAGTAATAACTCTCGAGAATGTCAAATGTAAAAACAAAGAACGGCTAATAAGAGTTTATTCGCGGTACTTTGTGGAAGAATAAAAATTGTTTATTATGAGAATTCGAATGAATATAATTAATGATGCATAATTTATGCGTAATTAATTATAACTACGTTTAGATAAGGTCCTCAATAAATAGCGCAAAGTGAAGTCTAAAGTGTGTGGAGATTACAAGTACATCAATTTGTAAAAAAAATAGTAAAAAAAAAATCAATTTGTAAAAACAATTAAATTGTTTATGAAATTAAGAAGAGAAAACAAATTTTTTTCTGTAGAAAATTAAATATAACCGATAAAAATAAAGGAAGCAATTATATAGCAGTTAGAGTGAATATGACAATGGAAAAAAATCATTTATTAAGTAGTACATAATTCTGTTATATAAAGAATTGTAATCTTTTTTTCCATGAAAAGAAAGTTTAGATTAAAAACAATTATAGTCAAAACTTTTGCTTTGCTACCGGTTGATTCAAATATTAATTAGATTTATTATAGGTTTTTTTTAGAACCTATTATAATTATAGAGTTTTTAAATAATAAGTTATCCATGACTTCTTATTTAATTGTATTCCATCATATGCACAATGCAATAAAAAAATTCGTATTATATTTATGTTTAGCGTTTTATAATTAAGACAAATAAAAAATTGTTTCCATAAGTCATTTAGCTTTGTATATCCATAGGCGTCTGCGAAAAGCAAATTACGCCAAGCATGTCAGTGCTTTGTGCTTCGGTTTCTCGAACTGCCGTGATGGAATATCTTACTGCTGAAATGGTGAAATTGGTGGGATTTTACGCTCACAGCGACAAGAAGACCAAAATCTTTCCTAGGGATCTCCAACTGGTCATTCGCTATAATATAACCACGAATTGAAGAATCTAGTCTCCAAAGTTTTACTGTAGAAATTTATTGGATAGAAATATTTATAAGATAATTTTAATGTTTCGAATGGATTACAACATCAAATCTGTTTATCTGATGATGATTTTTTTCTTGGACATGACGGGATTAATATTTTGATTTTGTGAATTTGTATTGCTGAGGATCCAAAATGAACTGAAACGTACTATTCTATTTTTTGGAATAAAGATTCTATTTTCTGGATTGAAGATTTATGGCTGTTCTACAATGTGCTTTTTGTTTCCTGTTTCTTGCTGTTTGTTCTCTTACCTTTTTGATCAAGAAGGCAAGAAACAGGAAACAAAAAGCACATTGTAGAACAGCCATTAAAATTGCGTATTAATTACCACGCTGCCTCTCATTCGCTGTTTTTTGGATTTTGGTTGCTACTCTACAGTTTTACTGCTAAAGAAAATCGAGAAAAAAGTTTAACTGCAGAAACTACAAACGGCTTTTTTAGAGCCATCAATTTCTTCATATATAAAGAATATCTTGTTTTTGCAATTCTATTATTGCCTATATTTATTATCTTTATCTAGCTAGTTAACATAAACTATTATATTAAAAGTATTCATATTCTTGTATATAATGCCCTCCAATTATTTATTGATATTTTATATAATTATTATAAAAAAAATTAATTATGTAAAAATACACGTAATTTCAAAATGCATAAAATGTATAATCATTGCAAAGTGAATATATGTATTATTTGAATCTGGAAATTTAGTAGTTATACTGGAAAATATTCAAACATATTGTACTATGGGACAGTGGAATTAATGGACCTTGAAATACCGCACAAACCTTTTTCACCTTCCGTATGTTAGACGCATGTGAGTGAGGATAACGGTTCCTATTTTTCAATAGAATCCCAAATTCCAGGCTTATTGTTAGAAGTGAAACGAAGGCAATCTTATTGTTATATTGAGAATTCCGAACTGGTCGTTATTATATACGAGACTACGACATTTTGAGATTATAAAGTAATCAGCTTTTTCTTTTTATGTTCACTTACGTTGACACAAAAATACATCATGTTGTAAAAAGAATAAATAAAAATGTATCTGATAAATCTTGCTTTATTATAAAGGAAACATTCTCGGAAATATTACGTACATGTTTAAAAAACATATCAGAAACATAACTAAAAATATAAGTATTTGTATAAAACATATATAAAATATTTTTATCATTTTACATTTTGAAAGTGTATAATAACAAGATTATATTAATATTCTACATTACTATGTTAGTTTTTAAATATGTACTTTTTGAATTTAAAGCTTATTTTTAACGAATGTAACGCGTTTCATAATTATAATTGCAATTACGAAGTTATAGAATATTATTTGATAAAACAATTTATTTAAAATGAAAATTATAATTAAAAGATTGTTACTAAAAGATTAAAAGATCAAAGTTTACATCTTGCTACAAATTTTATATAAAACTATATATGATTCCTAAGATTTTAAGATGAAATTTTAAGATAAAAGGTGTGATTATTAATATTAATTATCGTAGATTTGATCAATTTGTAAAAATGATCAGTTTTAATGAGATTATTTATTTTAAAATTAACATAATGTTAGATATATAATTGATTGTTATTTGATTAGGCTATTTTACTTCTTTTTTTTGATTTAGTAATTCAGTAGAGGAAAATTACAGTATCCAGAAAAAAATTCATAACATATCAGGTACCAACTTATACTGGCAAAGATCGTTTAGAATAATGGGGAAAGTCCACGGCGTATGGTGGTTGACCACCTTCGCTGACCCAGGCTGCTTGATTTTCACCCTTCTGAATAAGTTCTAACATCGCAAGTGCCACATTGTCGGTTGTCTGTGTCGGATATTTCTTTAAGTCAATGTCTTTGTTCACAGCGTTGATGGAGTCACAGATTTTATCGTTGATGTTTGTGATTAGAGTTGTTGTTGTAACGCCCGGACACATGATAACCACTCGCACTCCAGTCTTGTCATACATGCCTGCCAGAGATTGGCTAAATCCCAAAACAGCAAATTTCGAAGCGGTATATACTGGCAAGGAAGAAGCTGGATGCAATCCAAGTATGGATGCAATGTTCACGATTACACCGCCCTTACCACCTTTATGCTTTCCCATATAATCGAAGGCCAACATAGAGCCGCGAATTAGTGCCTTGACATTGAGATCGATCGTTTTCTCCAAATATTTATCGTTCAACATACCAGCGTTGTTAATAAGAATATCAAGCCCTTCGAATGTGTCGACGATTTTCTTGAACGTCTTCTCTAAATCATCAGTCTTTGTCACATCGCAGGCAACGAAAATGACACGGCTCTTCCCAAATTCGTTTTCTAAAGTAGCTACCGCATTCTGGCCGTTTGATGTTGGCAGGTCGACCACGGCGATACTTCTTGCACCATTACGTAACAGTATTTCGGCGTACTTGTAGCCTAATCCGTTAGCTGCTCCAGTGATCATTACAGTTTTATTCTTTACGTTGTACATTATTCTGATTTCTTGAAACCTTCTATGAGATGTGATACTTCTACGAAATGTGAATCTTTACTGAACTGATACTGTCTCTTTAAATAGCTCATGCTGTTTAATATTCCTTATCAATAATTCAACAGCTGCAAACTTGTTAGTGCAGAGAAATTATCACTTCTTATTTAAAAAAAACAGTTTATTTTAATGATAAATAGGAAGTGTAGTTATAGCTATAATTTTAAAGTTCAAATCCATACGTGTATATATTACATGTAAGTTATAAATAACGATATTAACCGTTGACAATGTGAACTTTAAAGACACAGTCGACTTTTTGATTAATTTCTGATAGATACATTTAAATCTGTAGAAAACTACACGGAGAGCTTAGTAAAATTAATAAAATATATTACATATCTTATTATGATACATATTAGTAAATTAAAGAAACTCATATACAATTCTTTGAAATACTATGTTGTCCCACTATTATCATGATTTTCAGGTTAAATTCTAAGAGAAAATTCTCTCCGTGTAATGAAATACAATCTTATATAACAGTAAAACTTGTTATTAAATCTTTTATAAGTGTGTAAGAATTTTTTCAGATTTTTACAGTCTGGAACAATGTAAAAATTTATACTGTGAAGTTCGTAGACTCTTAGATTGCGATGAAAATTTTATATAGTCGACAGAGAGTTTCAGTGTAAGTACCCCTATTAACCTAGACCCCCATCATCGCAAATCAAATTCGAAACTGGTAAAAAAATGTAGTGCCCTTTATTTGCTATTTTTTCTTTAGTAAAGTCAAATTTTTTTGCTCAAACTGTTTAATAGGAAATCACGTTAAAAATGGGGGAGGAGGCAGCTTCCCATAAACTCCCCATAAGATGTCTTATACTGAGAAAAAATATATAATATCACAAAATCAAGTACACATAAAAAATACAGAGTTTATCCCGCTTAATCTTCAAAGAATTATTTGCTCGTATGTATTTGGCAGTAAAATAATCGACAGACAACGTATTATCGAAGTGTAGCAAAATTCGATTTTTTTGCTATAACTATACACGTAAAAAATAAATAGTTTATCTCGTCCGCTCCCATGTCATGCTCTAGAGTTTCCTTCTTATCTCCAGAATTATTTGCTTACTTATATTTAATATAGAAATAAGCAATTTCTCCCAGCCGCTGAGATAAATTACTTATTTTTCATGTGTTGCAGTTAGTAATTAAATAATGTTATTACATTATATGATAGTATATTATCTATAAAAATTATTTTATGTATCTGTTTTATTATTTTATTATTTTATGTATACATGCGAGCAACAAACATATAAATATCTGTCAGATACGAATGTGCAGTGCTGAGAACGTTATGTATAATGGCATTTCTTTAAAAATGTTACATTTTACAAATGTTTTTGCTTTATTTGGGAACAATTAAAAAGCAAAAAAATTTCATGTGCTTGATTTTGTGATTTATATATTATTTTCAGTATGGGAGTGTCGAGCTTAATTAGTGATGCATTTCGATACGAGAATCTCGAATATCGTCTCGGAATTTCTCGTATCATTAAAAATATCGTTTCAGAGATTATCATATATCATTTGTTTTTCTCGTCTCGGTCTCGTCAAATGAAACGAGATAGCTGATATTCTTGAACGTCTCAGTAAAATTCGAGAATCTCGAGAAGCGAGAATATCGGCCCATCGAGACGAGAATCTCATATCAATCATTTGTTTTTATCGAGACCAAATCTCGATATTGGTATTTTCTCGTCTCGTCTCGCTCGAATGCATCACTAAGGGCCACTTTCACCAAGCTCAGTTAACTTAACCACCCTAGTAACTGTAATGAAATAGAAAGAGATAGAACAGTTCTATTTCTTTCTATTTCATTACAGTTACTAGGCTGATTAAGTAAACCGACGATGGTGAAAGTGGCCCTAAGCTTAATAGTAAGTTGCTCTCCCTCTTCTTTCCCCTCGCTTTAAATTAATAATTTCATGCTAAACAGTTTGAGCAAAACATTTCGGACTTTAGCAGAAAATTAGCAAATAAGGAGTACTAAATTTTTAACTGAAGAAAAATATATTCTGAATCTTATGATCTTGTATCGCTGTAAATTTAAGCCTGTTTGGTAAATTTAAATGAATGCTTCACTTTTGTTCAAATTTGACATAAATCTAAATGTAGAAAAAATATTTCACTTCCTATTTTTGTTCATTAGTGGTTTTAAGGCCGGTATTCATAGTCGATTCTTATTTCAAGAGCGTCTTAAGTAATGTCTTAAGACGCGCTAATGCAGCCCTCTGATAGGTTTGTGACTTCTTAAGATCGTACTTAAGACGGTCTTGAATATAAGATGACTATGAATACCGGCCTAAGGGTAGTTCGTCTCTTTAATCTTCATCGTTTTATTATCTGTAAATAAAATAATATATATATAAAATAAAATAGTTAATTCAAAAGATAGAAATTATTATGGATCGCTGATTACAAAAATAAGATCAGACTTGCACTTGTTTAAATAAAAAAATATTGAAACAAATAAAGTTTTACAAATATGATGCTATGTTTA
The DNA here is from genome assembly GCF_001594075.2 of Trachymyrmex cornetzi. Classification (NCBI taxonomy): domain Eukaryota; kingdom Metazoa; phylum Arthropoda; class Insecta; order Hymenoptera; family Formicidae; genus Trachymyrmex; species Trachymyrmex cornetzi. The sequence continues at coordinate 1,963,083 of NW_017300267.1, forward strand.
AAAAGTTATTTATTCGAATGACTCTTACAATACATGTACTTATCGCTATATGTACTATATCTTTTTAAATTGTCACTGTGTTTATTTTATGTAAAATAATCTCTAATTTATCATATTTTAATCTCTATAGACTGCCGGTATGATGCCATATGGTGTTATACATATGTGATAACTCGTATACGTTGTACAATGTATACTACACTGAAAAAAAAATTGTTCAGCTAACTAAACACATTTAGTTGTTTGCAGATTTGGTTAATTCAACAAATTTTATTTAATTGAATTCAACTATAGTCTGCTTAAAAAATTGTTCAATGTTAAGTAGACTACAGTTAAATTCAATGAAATAAAATTTGTTGAATTAATTAAATCTGCAAACAACTAAATGTATTTAGTCAGTTGAACAAATTTTTTTTTCAGTGTAGATATATTGTACATCTATGGATTATTATAGGATTTTATGAGGAAACTATGCATGATTTTGGATTCAAAAATCTCGGCGCTGTCTAAAAATTAAGATTTTAAGATTAAATTTTAAGACAGAAAGTGAGAAAATTGCTATATTAACATTAAGTATTATTATATTAATTATCATAAATATATGATGAATTCAATCACAATATCATTGTTTACTTAAAAATGAACATAATTTCATAATTGATTTGATAACCTTCGTGTAAATTGATCAAAACAACATAAAGTAAGTTGTCAAATATTTAAATTTGATTTATACACAGGCAAACGTCGCTTAGAATAATGGAGAAAATCCTCGGCGTATGGCGATTGACAAAAACGCCCCATTTTTACCTTTCTGAATGAAATCTAAGGTCGCAAGTGATACATTGTCTACTGTTTGTTTCCGATAGGGTAAACTCGGGAATTGAACTATGATGGCCATAGTTTTTTAAAATGCAAAAAACATACATTTATTCTTGTTACTTTTTAACAATATTTGGGATATTACTTTCACTGAAGCTTAAAGTAACAAATACTATCGAAATTAAAGAGAAAATACTTAACAGAACTTCAATTTTATCAAAATATTACAAAGTATGCATTGGCCATCTTATCTGATTTTTAGGGAAAAGATGGCCATTAAGAAAGATAGCCATAGTACTTATAAATAAATAGTGAAAATAAAAGTATTAATTATAGGTCACACTGTAATTTACGTACCTTTATTGTGTATGTAATGTTGATTATGGCAGCTTAACTGTAATTTATTAGACATAACAGTTTTTAGCAGACACGTGCAAAACTTTGCAGATAGTCGAAAGAAAAAATATTAGATAATATTTATAATATTGTTATTTTGAACAGTGTACTCATATGAACTACTGTAAATATTGATTATCTTTAAGAATGACTATAAAAATGCACTATTTATTGGAGAAATTATGGTCTATGGCCATCTTTTTCGTATGGCCATAATACCCTAGTCTATCCTATTCGTTTCATTATCTCAATAATATAAAGGACGATATTAAATTTTGGTTGTATTTTGGCCAAAATGGAAAAGTTCCGAGTTACGATAAATTATATATCATATTAGGATTACTTAAGCGGAGTCGAGTGGTGTATCGCTTATCTTGGAGAAATATCGGAAAAAGAAATGTTATCCACAGCAATAAATTTAATGTTATTACACATTTATTGATAAAAAATTGTTAAGGAAGACATCAAGACATTTCCAGAAATAATATTATATTGTTGCAATACGGTAACTTGGAGGAAATTTTTAAGCAATTAACAAGCAACGAAGGGTTTGATAAAAGTAATCGTTTAATATATGTATTTAAATATTTACAACAGGTTCTATTGTTTAATTAAAAGATCTTAATATCTTACTTAAGAACTTTTAGATTAATTACTGTTGATATATATATTTTGTAACGATTTCTTTTATGTTCCCAGTGTTTCCCCAAGATAAGCAATATATTATTCGACTCGCGCTTAAGTAACTCTTTAATATAATATATAATCTATGCGTCTTCAAACGTTTTTATTTTGGTAGAAAAATAACTAAAACCTAACGTCTTTAAAAGCTGATGGAAAATGATCGTGTATACTAAGGGTTAATATTAATTACACTAGTTTACAAAAAATTTTTTTTTTCAATTACTTTGGACCGAACTACGTGTCTCTTATAGATTTTTAAATGCTGAAAACGATGCCGCAAACGAAAAAATTCTAGCACGTCAGATTTCGAAGATAATTGAAGTTTAATACTTCAAAAATGGCTTTTTTTGCGACATTTGACACTTTTTAATAAAGAAGGTTAACGTTATCTTGAAATTTCGATCAGGAGTCATGAATATATTGTTCATCCCCTATAAAATACATTTTTTTTATTTCAATACCTTACTTTTTAGCCATGTTACGAACGATTAAAGATAAGAGCTATTTCGAATATGAGAACCGCAATGTCATATACGCATGCGGTAACGCTAAAATCATTTTAAAACAACAACAACGCGCATACATACACACATAGAGAGAGAGAGAGAGAG
>NW_017300267.1:1965608-1968720 GCF_001594075.2 Trachymyrmex cornetzi
GGGGGGGGGGGGGGGAAAGAGAGAAAGGGGAGGGGAGAAAGAGGGGAGAGAGAATTATTTTATGAAAGATATGTAGCTGCATATTACTAATTGCATTTTTTTTTTAAGCAACGATGTATTTTTATTATACCAGTGGATTAGTCTCATAATTCTATGCATAAAAGTATCAAGGTACAGTTATCAAAATGTGACCTTAAGAAATTAATCCGCATACACATACGACGCTGCCGAAGTCACCATATTCAAAATAGCTCCTATCTTTAATCGTTCATAACATGGCTAAAAAGTAAGGTATTAAAATAAAAAAAAATGCATTTTATAGGGGATGCACAATACATTCATGACTTCTGATCGAAATTTCAAGATAACGTTAACCTTCTTTATTAAAAAATGTGAAATATCGCAAAAAAAGTTATTTTTGAAGTATTAAACCTCAATTATCTTGGAAATCCGACGTGCTAGAATTTTTTCGCTTGCGGCATTGTTCTCAGCATCCAAAAATCTATACAAAACACGTAATTCGGTCCAAAGTAATTTTTTGCTGTAAACTAGTGTTATCATAGATATGATCAGTTCAATTATATAATACCATATTGTTTATTTTAATATTGGTATAATTTCATACAAATAATTGATTTGATAGCCGTAATGTAAATTGATCAAAATAAAGTAAAATAAGTAAAATAACTTATACAGGCATACATCGCTTGGAATAATGGGGAAAGTCTATGGCGCATGGCGGTTGGTCACTTTCGCTGATCCAAGTCACTCCGTTTTTACCCTGTTGAATCAGATTTAACACCGCAAGTGCTACGTTATCAGGTGTCTGTTTCGGCATGTTCTCCATAGCAACGATCTCATCGGTTCGTATAGGGCGAATGGAGTCATAAATCTTATTGCTGATGTTTGTGATTAATGGTGTTGCTGTAGCACCCGGACACATGATAATAACTCGCACTCCAGTATTGTCGTACATACTTGCCAGAGATTGGCTGAATCCTAGAACGGCACATTTCGAAGCGGTGTATATTGGCAAAAAATAACCTAAAAAAAAGGTTTTTGTGAGAGCCGAGTTAGATATTTTATGCTAATATATAATTTACTATAACTTTTAGTATTAATGTTATGAGTAAGAATGTCAGCATCAAATATTTTTGTACGACAAAGGATTTATATCTTTATTATATAAATCTTTATTATATGTTAATTTAACATTTTTGTAATACTGAGAATGATCTATTATTGAAAATTTGAAATGTTTGTTGGTGTATTATGTAATATTACTACTAAAAGTAAGTTATACATATGTTAGTATAAAATAGCTTGGCTTATAAGATTTTTTCATGATATTAAAATTTATTTATACAATCCTGTTTACAATTTAAATTAAATTTTAAAATAACCTGGCTCTAATGCAGCCATGGATGAAATGTTCACTATTACACCACCCTTGCCGCCTTTATGCTTCCCCATATAGTCGAATGCCATCATAGAGTTGCGAATTAGTGCCTTAACATTAACATCGATCGTTTTTTCCCAATAGTTATCGTTAAATATAGCGGCATTGTTGATAAGAATATCAAGTCCTTTGAATGTATCAACAATCTTCTTGAACGTCTTCTCTAAATCATCGGCCTTTGTCACGTCGCAGGCAACGAAAACGACACGGCCCTTTCCAAATTCGTTCTCCAAAGTAACCGCCGCATTCTGACCGTTTGATGTTGATAGATCGATCATAGCAATGCTTTTTGCACCATTGCGAAGTAGTATTTCGACGAACTTATATCCTAATCCGCCAGCTGCTCCAGTGATCATTACAGTTTTATTACGTACGTCGTACATTATACTGATTTCTTGAAGACTTCGATAACGTGAGATATTGTAGCAAGGTGTGAGATTCTTTAGCGAATCGCAATACACTGTTTATATATATAATATATATAGAATCCACCTATTTTAATACTTCTTTTGATGATACGTGAACGATGATGATTCGTCAGCAAATCTGTTCCTGGTAAAAAATTTTTCATGCATGAATATGTATAAGTATGTGTAAACATATATAAACACAGATAAATATTTATATACATATAATTATATATAAATATAATAATATAATTAACATTCATATATAATTATATTAATTATATATGAATTATACATGTATAATTATATATAAATATGTCCATACATCGCAATATAGTTAATATATATATATATATATTTATAAGTCAAGGCTTTTTTAAACGAGCAATTATAGCAGTTATTCATAAAATAAAATTCGTTTTTTAATTAAATAAGTATATATAAAGTTTATCAAACGTTTTAACTTACAAAGTGTGCCTTCTAACAAGCAACACAGTACAACACAATGATCATTTCATCCTTCTTTAACATTTTCGAACAACAAGGACGTACTGATACACCGTGTCATCTGTGTCGCTTGTTGGAAGGCACTAAAAAGTCTTCCTCAGTGAAATACACAACATTTTTATATAACCCCTTACAAAGTCAACGAACTTACAATAATACGTAATTATAAATATTAAATTATTAATAAAAATTATCGCTCTAGGCTAATCTTACATACCTATTTCTACATTTAAATGTTATGGATCGAAATAGGTAACTGGTCAGAAGTTTGAAGTCCAAATTATAAAAGTGTGTTTTACTCGGTTGTTGTCAAGAATCCAGCTCACAGTCAACGATTTCATAAAAAATGTACGATAGTCCGATCAAGAATTTCTTCAACGACTATCCTAATATATTCTGTATAATAAATGTCAATTTATAATTAAATGATTAGTATAAGTTAATTGAATAATAATGAGAAATTATGTTCAAACTTACGTTAATTAATATAGAATAGTCTATTAAATTAAAATCAAAGTCAAAAACTGTATCCTAAAACAGCTCTTGCTTGTCATACGTTTTAAAATGTACTGATATTATAGGTCAGAGAATCTATATCGTTAAGTCATAACCATCGACATCTAGAACGGACCGCTGATGACAATGGTGGGGGTAGAAAGACGATTAGAGTGAGAGGCAGGAATAATAAGATCGTTCTTTCTCTGTTTACTGAAGCCTGATTGGTTGTTGTTAATCCAAC
>NW_017300267.1:1968769-1973206 GCF_001594075.2 Trachymyrmex cornetzi
TTATTCCTGCCTCTCACTCTAATCGTCTTTCTACCCCCATCATTGCCATTAGCGGTCCATTCTAGATGTCGATGGTCATAACATAAACCACACAAGTATGTTCGAAAATATTACAATCTTAATTAGCGTATGTTGTCAAGTATGTTCAAGTAAGATCGATCCAACAACTCACAATCAGTATCCTTCATTAAAATATTTTTTGTCCTTTTATGTGAATTATTTCCAAAATAGTTCTTTTTTTGGAGTCTTGTGATCTAAAATTTCGACGTTTTCCCAATCAAAGCTGTGATTGGAATCAATTATATGAAAAATTCGTCTCATGAAGAACAACATTTGGTGATAGTCTTTTTCTAATTGTTGAAGGCATCATGCCAATTGATATTTATTTCGTTTTCCATGATATACAAGGTCTGTTTTCTGTAGCTGAACTAGTGTACACTTTTGGAACTTAAAATAAGATAGGAAAGCGAAGAAAAAGGATTCTAGTGCAGTCTAATGTAGGAACAGAAAATAGACCAACAATTTTCACCGTATGCGACAATCATCCTACGATGAATGGCATGACGTCTTTAGCGGTTAGAAAACATATATCATACTGCACGTTGACGAAACTCGTTCATGATGAAATTCGTTGATAAAATTCGTTGATCAAATTCATTTATAAAACTAATTTTCCAGTTGAAACACCATTTCATCATGCTTAATGAGCAAACTGGATAGCAATGTAAAGCAATTAATTGTGCTCGTTATCAACGTCTTTTATCTAAGGACACGTGATATAACATACACGTAACAGCATATGTAACATAAAATATGCGAAACAGGCTTTGATACCTTGCCGGAAGTAACTATCACAAGGCCATTGTTATCTTTGCATTTGATCAAATATTCAAATTATACATTCTTATTCATTTGTTTCTTATTTTATTAAAATAAGAAAAAATATATATATATTGTATATACATATAGTGAGTGCAAAAAATATTTGTACAGAAAAAATATCTTTTAAAAAAACTTTATTTTTAAAAAGTAAATATTATCCAGCGAGAAATAAATCATCGAATTGATATCGAACTGATATCAATATGATAATTTCAACACTAATTTGACGTTCGACTTTTAATTGACGATCATATCTTGCTGGATAATTAACAATTTATTCATAAAGAATAAATAGACTGTATGTTTCTTAAAATTATATATACCAAAAAGATGTGTATTAATTATAGAAAATATATCATCTGAAAAATAAGCAAAAATTAAAAATTGTATTGTTTAGATGCTCAAAAAGTATTCGTACAACCAAGAAATTTAGTTTTTAAAATCAGGAATATATGCGAAATTCGTTAGAACAAAATGTATTTATTGTATAAAACTGCTAATTAACGTTTATTCTCTACAAATAATACTTTTTTTACAAAAAATTTCATTGTACGAATATTTTTTGCACTCACTGTATATATGTTACGAAACATATAATCTTGTGCTGCTAAGAAGCTACTATAAAGGCCCGTCTACAATACACGGAGTAAGAAGTAAGAGTAAGAAATTGACCAATCACAGTCGAATGTGAGAAGAATAATCGACTGTGATTGGTCAATTTCTTACTCTTACTCCGTGTATTGTAGACGACGCCTAAGACAGTCTTGAAATAAGAACGGACTATGAATTTGCCTATAATTTAAATATTTAGAACAAAAAGGAGAAAGAAAGAAGATCGAAAAAAGTTTTATGTGATTACAGTCAGAACAGGCCTGTCCAAAACTCGTAAGCCGAAATGCTTCCACCTCTCTGCTGTCTCGGTAGCGAGACAAAGCGTAAATAACAAAGGATAGACGCCAGCATTCCATTTGAATCAGGTCTGTTCAACGTTGAAATATGCAACGTTGCAACACGTTGTATCAATATTGCTGCAAACTGTATTCATATTTTCTATAATAAGAAATAAGTATGCCCACCCCCCGGAAGAAGATTGGTATAGCATCATTATGAGTGTCACAGACACAGAGGATGACAAAATAAAAAACGGTTACTATAGTTGTAGATTAAAAGACGGATTTCCTTGGTTCCTCCACTCTACGACGCTTATTGTTAGACAGATCTGGGCTCCTATTCTTGAAAAGGTATCGCATTTATAACGCATACTATAGTATTTTCCTATTTTTCGTATGCAATACTTTTCAAGAATAGGGGCTCTGGTATGTATTCTTTGTTATTTACATTCCTTCTCATTGTACCAAAACAATAGAGGGAGGCCGAGAAGGGTTTCGGTTCACGAGTCGAGTTTTGGACAGGCCTGAACCAAAATATCATAGTCGAACTTTAATTTATTAAATATGTTAATTGTAAATGAATTTCCGGCATAATATTTTTAAAATACAGCTGAATATTTTTCTTAATTATTGGACAATTCTTTTCCAAATTTAATTTGATAAATATGTCGCTATGATTCGTCATATTGCTATTGTTTTGCTGAAACATTATGTCGAAATTAATTGCGCAATTATCAATATTTTTGATAATTTCTGAAAAGATCAGAGTGTCTATATCCTTTTTTTATAAAAATACTCGTATAATTGCAGATTACACATTTTATCAAGATTTCGTCATATAATTTTATAAATGTTGTATCGGGACAACGTTTATGAAATTAATAAGAGAGAGAATTACTAGTTATATAGACTTTCGAAATTAAAATAATGTAGGAAATTAGGCAAATAGAGAGTTCGGTGTGGTACTTAATGCACAATCATTGATTCTATGTATATCTAAATTATATTTTTGACTTGCTGTACACCTAAGTGTAATTATAATAATTTACACACACACACACACACGCACGCACGCACACACACACACAAACACACACAATTTCAAGAAATTTCATGAAAATTTTCTCATTGTCGCTATTTCTGAAAAGCTTCGAGAAAATATTTGATCAAGGAGTCTCCTACTATTGCTCCAAAGACCAATCACAATCGAGTTGAATGGTCGTCGAAAATATAAATGATCGCTTAACAACATCAACGCGTCACTTTTGGCTCATACGTCTTAGATTCTAGAGGATCGTTTATTCGCAATAAATTTTGGAAGTCTAAAGAATTATATACAAGATGGTCAAATACGGCACGTATCCAGACTGTAAGAAGACCGCTATCGTTTATCATGATTTGCTGGGAAAAGAAGAGGCTCGATATCGATTTCCGTCATTTATCGAAAATGGATTCTGTCTGAGAGCTTTAAAAAAAAAATAGAAAGGCAAAAAGGAATCGTACACCGAACGAGTGGATTTCTGGACAGATTATGAAAAACTCACGGAATTTACAGTGTTTATAGCGTTGATAACGTATAATCTAGTGCGGAGACGAGTAAAAAAGTCTTGGATCATAGATTAGTGATGGTGACTTTTCAACAGATTAACAGTTTACTTGCAATTGTTTGAAGATTTTTCTATTTGTGTGAGTTATATTAAGGGGGTATACCTAAGTAAAGGGCTTTAAGGCTTTCTTTGTCAATTTTTTTAAAAGTAACTATAAGTTTTAGAAAAAATATAAATTGATGTATTAATTGGGCACACTTTGAACATATTTTAAGAATTTTTATATGTAAAAATATAAATATATGACGATGTTGCTCAACATTGTAGACTTTCGTGTTCAAAAAACATGGTCCATCGGCTGTGTAGAGAACTCAAGTTGTAATTATCTGAAATAAAATTTGTTCGAAAATTTCAAATCTATATGAGTGTAGTTTCAGTTAAGCGTAGCGATTTTTAAAAATAATTTCTTTTTTACAAAATGACAACGGTTAAAAAAAAATTTTTTTATTTCACTACATTTTGAACTTCTTAAACATCTCGTTCCTTGAAAACTAACAATTAAAAAAAATCCTTATACTTAACTGAAACTATACGTTTTGTGAAGCTACTGTTTAAAGCTGAGCACAATCGGTCGAAAATTGTTCGAATTATAGACACAGCCAGTTGAAAAAAAATACTTTTGAGAAAAACACGTTTAAAGTTGCAGTATTGATTTTTTAATAAAAATCTGCCAAATACTACAAACAACTAACGGCTGTCCAATGAACTTTCTAGTTTTGAAACACACACATACATAGACACATCTGTAAGACGAAATGTAGGTATACAAAAATATATTTTACATTTAATTACATAGAAAGCTATATATCTCTTTTTCTTGTAAAATTTATCATTATAAATACTAAAATAATTATTCACATCAAAGCGTATATATATAAAATCGAGTTATTTGTTGATTTGTATAGATATACAGGATGCCTGGAAATTACCGCCAAATGTTTCGTGCGTGGGTAGAACAGACTATACTCGAGTCGAAAAGTCCTGTACCATTTTGCGGTGTCAGCAATAGTTAATGAGATATTAATTACTAAAAATTGCAAAATAATGGTCTTGAATAA
>NW_017300267.1:1973294-2045335 GCF_001594075.2 Trachymyrmex cornetzi
TAAAAAATTATTCAAGACCAATATTTTGCAATTTTTAGTAATTAATATCTCGTTAATTATTGTTGACACCGCAAAATGGTACAGGACTTTCCGATTCAGTATAGTCTGTTCTACCCACGCACGAAACATTTGGCGGTAATTTCCAGACACCCTATATGTATTATTTTTTATACTGTGCATCTTGCCATAAGAAATATTACTGAAATTGTACCGTGACAGGAAGTAACGACGATTCTATGCGATACTCGAAAATTAGAGGCTATCGCGTGACTTTTATTCGGAAGATTTTCTTCTCATGCAACATTATTCCGTAAAAATCCGGGATAATATGCCGAGCGGGGTAATCTTTGAAGCATCATATTCTTTCTTGCTGCAATCATTTCTGCATGAAGATATATCGCACATATAGAATGTGTGCGGAATGAATTGTTTAACGATAAATTCCTAATTACAAATCGTAAACACGCGATAATAAAAGCTTTTGAGCGCGGCAATGGGCGAGAATTGCGATTTGAAATTATAATTCGTTCGCAGAAAGTAGTGTGAAATAAAATTATACTTTATTTATTACTTATCTGTCTACATTCATACAAAATTTGTTAAGAATCAATTAAGATAAAATTCTTGAAGCTCTATCGACAGAGCGAATATAAATTATTTTCCCCTTCGCTCACTTGTGTACATATATTAGTCTTGTGCTTATGGCCATATACTTTTTAAGAGAAAATAAAAGACAAACCTGACGATTTTAGAACTTCATTTCCAGATATTTTGAAACTAGTTTATAACTTATAGATATAACCTGAGATTAGATAGATGACCTGAGATAACTTCCAAGTAAAGCACAATTGATTATCATATAACCTCAAAATAACGATAAAATAGCTGCAAATTTGATTATTAAGTTACTTTTCAATTAATCATGAATCATTTTGATGTCATTTCGACGTTATTATGACTTTGTTGTTCTGCTTGAGCTAATTGTCTTTGTACAAAATTAAATATTTATCGGTTGTTTTCATAAACGTTCGCTCATTTGTGCGATATTAAACATTCGAAGGTTATAACTATAGAAACGAATTTCTCGTAACATATTATTAAAATAAACGATTAAATTTTAAAAAAGATAACTAAATCTAAAGGACAGCTACTCCGAAATAAAGGATTGTCCTTTACAAAAGACGTATGTTTACCGTACTTATATATATATGTCGCGTCAATTTCCGTTACATGATCCAGGTAATATTCTGTCGCATTTGCTAGAAAAAGTCATTAAAGAGAGTTATTTGTAAAATTCTTAATTTTTCTCCAGTTGAGAAAACAAATGTGTCGAAATACTGCTAGGTTTTTGTTCAGTATTTTCGTATGTCGGGATCGAACGTGAAAAGCAGAGTAGAACCCGGTGAAACCTTAACGATCATGAAACTCTGTTATAGGCACGAACGCACGCAAGCATGGCATGCACGCGAGCGGGCACGCACGCACGCACGCACGTAGATACGCACGCACGGCACGCACGCGGCCACGCACGCGGGAATTGTCGGCCATAAGAATAACAGTCGAATGTACGCACGCGAGCACGCACGTAAACACCTGCACGCATGCACACTCAGCTTCGCCTTAATGCGAGCCTATCGTGCCACGGAACGACGTTATTGCCTTTCGATCCAACGCTATATACCCGCGCTTTCTTACGAGAAATATAATGTAAACGATTGTGAAATAAACGTGTAACGATGGAACGCCTATTTACGAATTCGAAGTATTTGAAACTTTCCAAATTTTGCTAGAGAATTCAGCTAATCTTATTTCTATTTATTGCAAAGATTTATTAATTTTAAAGCGTAAATCAAATTTTATAAACATTGTTACTCATTATTCGATTGCTGAATTTGTTCCTTTATTCTTTGCGAACTTTAAAACGTGAATGTATTAAAACGTGCTGTATAAATCTAAAGAAATAATTATTAACAGAGTTATATTATTAAGTTAACATAATATGTGTTAAGGAAATATCAGCTAATACATATGATTTAACTGAATATTTTGATAATTATTACAAATTCTAATTTATATACGCATAAAATTACAGAAATAATAAAAAGTAGTTTCAAGCCTAATTCATTTTCAATGCAGAATAACGCAGGAGATTGCATACCCAGGTAGCACAGAGAGTTCAAAAGAATTCAGTCGTATACTTTTCAGAAAAAGAATTCTTTTTGCATCTGAAAATGAATTCAGAATTGATGATACATCACTGAATTCTTTTTGAACTCTTTGTGCTATCTGGGTATAAAATAAATGGATTTGCTAAATTCAGACAATCTACATATAATTCAGAATTTAGAATAGATTTTTATTTGTATCTTCATGTAATACGTTCATGTAACGTGATAAAACGCTCCAAATAACACGCACACGTAAAATATACATCCATCAATATAATATACAATAAAATAAATCACACAAATATTCATCAAATTTAAATAAATATAACATTTATAATTTTATAATCAATAAATTATAGTTAATAAATATTTAAGGGTTATTGTGCAATATATCAAAATAAGACGAATTATAAAGGAATTCTTTCTAATTGGAATTTTCTTCGAAGTTTTGAGGGAAATTATGAATCGTTCATCGGGCTTAAATTCTGCGTCTTTATCGAGTCCTACATGTGTATTGCGGTAACATATCAAGATAAAAGATTGCAAGAATTATATCTAATGAGCTATTCCGGTAAAGATGCATTTAATAATTTATTCCGTACGGCAAGGCGTAACGTACCAGAATACAGAACGCTGAAGCGTTTCAGGACATTTCGAAGTTGGCGCGCGAGCACGAGCCAATACTCGACGGAGTGCGGACGGCCATGCTGCTCGGCCGTGGTGAGTGTGGTGTTCTCCCTACAGTTCCGACTCCGGCGATGTTTGTGCGTACCTGGCACGACTACGATCCCACTGCCGCGCTCGCCGTCTCTGTCGTCGCGTGAGAAGGTTCCGCGGACCAGGACACTACCGCACGGTGCGACAGCGTCCCGACAATACGAGCGTGCCCGTCCGATCTCAGCGCGACATGTCAAGTCAAATATGTCTAAAGTGGAACAGTTTTCTCAGCAATATCGCCACCAGCTTCGAGAGCCTATGGGAGGAAGAGGGCCTGGTGGACGTGACTCTCGCGAGTGACGGACAGTGTCTCACTGCGCACAAGGTGATACTCTCGGCCAGCAGTCCCTTCTTCAAGAAGGTCTTCCAGGTAAGCGACCGTCAAGGTCGTCCTCCTCGTGATCATCCCTGAACGTATCCCTGAGCGTTACGACGAGACCAGTCATCCTTGGGATGCTTCTTCGTTGCTCCGGAACTTGTCCTCGCGTCGCACGCGTGTTGTCATACTCTCGACAATTGGCGGGTAAAACGACGTGTTTGTCAGCTGTCGCGTATAGCCTTCGGAGCACTCTTGCATCGAGGTTAGAAGACTATTACCGCGACTATTATCGAGATAAACCTAACGATTATTGAATACACGCGGCTATTAGCTATTTGGCTCTGTGCCTCTTTAAGTGGAACAATTTTCTCGCTTATCTCGATTTTTGTCAGCGAATGGTAATGTATCTCTTCCTTTCTCGTTCCTGATGTTTTATGATAAATTGTCAATAATAGATTTAAAACTTGCTGTAACACAAAATTTTAGTATTTACGAATTTTATTTATATTTCATTTTTCCTTTGTGAAAATAATAATAAAGTAGCTCTGATTAAAGAAAAGAATTATTCAATTATTATATAGTAAAAAAAAGGAGCAATTCTTGAGTATTTCTTTCTACTAATTGAATCAATATAAAATAATGTTTTTATATTTTACATACATACATGTTTTTTATATTTCTCAAATTTTATAAGTATTTCTTATATATATTATATATTACTAATTTAATAAACAATACTATATATTTCTAATACATTTCTCTTAGAAAATTGCTTATTTGTTTATGATAAAGTTAAATTAGTTAATTAATGAATTTAAAGAAAAATAACAAGCAGATGGTTTATTGATTAAAAAATTTAAAGAAATGACAAATCTGATAAGTACAAATTCGATTGATTAATTAATGATATGTAATATAATAATTTGAATAATAATAACCGTTTTATTCTTTTATTTTGTAGACAAACCCATGCCAGCATCCAGTAATAATACTTCAGGATGTACACTTTAGCGAATTGGAGGCACTATTAATATTTATATATAAAGGAGAGGTAAATATTGAGCAAAAGAATTTACCAGCACTCTTAAAAGCAGCAGAGACATTACAAATCCGGGGCTTGTCTGGTGGAGATATTTTTGCAAAGGAGTCTTACAAACGATTAGCTGAGCTAGAACAAGCTGTGGCTGAAGAAGTACCGCTGAATAAGGAAGAGGTACCTAAAAAGAAACAGAAAATTAGCAAACAACAGAATAACTCTATCTTGGAAAAAGCACTAACACCTAAAATATCGCAATCGGAAAATACAAATGAATCCGCTGCCAGCGATCAAAGTGGGAAAGATGGAGAGTACATGTTACCAGAAACGTTACCTAATCCAGTATATCATCGATTGGAGATGAAAGTTAGTTCAGAAAATAAGATAATGATAAAACAATTGTACGTCACATATAGTGGCGTGTATAAAATATAGCATTCAAACCAAACCCATTTCAGATAGAACCATTGGAAGTGACGGTAGACGATCTCCAGAAACAATCTCCGTTAGATAAGGATCCAGCAGAAAGGCTAGATACAGGACAAGCAGATGGGAATCAAGGTTAGTGCCACATATAAACTAATCAGATTTTTACTATTTTATGCAATTTAGTGTATGCATTATATAGCAGTTGTATAAATAGCTAGTTCTTATATATTACATTTTATGTCTTTCTGTGTTAAAAAACCATGTATTACTCTATTCACTAAATGAAACACTGAGTCTTCTTTCTTTGCGTTTTCGCTGCTGTATTGTTGCTAATGTCTTCGTTTTTTATATTAAGTATAAACTCGTTAAATTAGCTTTTTGAAGCTATAACTTGCATACATAAACCTATTCATTTTGAAGAAATTATACCTTATATTTTTTAGTTAAAGATTTTTTAAGATATTTAAAGATTGTATTTTTCACTTTTTTTAAAAATTTAATTGTGTTTAATGCATAATTGCAAAAACTAAAATTACACTTTAATATATTTTTTACGATGTTAGCACTAAAAAAAGTGTTCTTAAATTTGTTAAACATTCTATAATTGAAAAAAGTAATTTTTTCTCTTAATAATTCTCTGAATTTATAAATTAGTCTATTTAATACGTATATTATGATTTTTATTAGTAATTGAATATGTTAAATTTGATAGATATATGAGATATTATTAATCTATATGCAAAAAAGAGTTTTATTGAAATAATAAGTTTTAATCTAATGCAGATATATAATTACATTTTTCTTTTTCGGAAATCAAATATGAGCTATCATTTTAGCATATATGTATTATTTCATCTATTATTAAAAATCTATTATTTTCATTATCGCATATAATTAATATTACCACATGCACAAATGCTGTATACATTTGTATACACAGTTTCATTGTCTTTGCGTATGCCGGCGGCTACTGTAGTATCAAAGCTTTTTCTTTGGTACTGCAGATCGTAGCTTTTTCGAATATTCTGTTCGCTTTCACCGCATATTCTGTTCTGCTCGTTTTGGCGCGCCACATTTTCTTAATTTGCTGTGCTGCAATGGCTCCGTGTGATGAAGTAGAGACAAAGATTGCGTGCACGAGTAAAGAGAACTCTATCGAAAAGACAATGAGAGCGACGTAATTGGTGCAAATGGTAAATGTCCCCGTAGCTCATTGCATTGTAGCAAAAGTATTTCGCGGAATATTTGATACGGAAGTATATCGTTATTTCAAAGCGCATTTGATTTGTAATGACTGCAATTTATGTAAAAACTGATAGTAATTATTACGACTTTAATTTCTGTAATTCAGAGATTTTATGAGAATGAAGCCGGTTTCGGCATTACGCTTCGATCGGCGGGGGCATAAGCGTATGTGCGTGCATGCGTGAGCAGTGCATACGTGAGATGGAAGATGCGTGATCCGTCCTTCATTATAGCCTTTAATGTACACTCGCTCGCATTTTCTTTGTGCGCGTAATTCACGTGTGTGGAGCAGTCCGTGTCTAAAGCGCGCTGTGCTGATATGTGTGGCAGGGTCTGGGAACAGTCCTGCTGAAGACATTTCCGGTTTATCTGGCTTGTCCGGGCTAAGTGGATTCTCGGATGTCAAACCGCTGCTTTACTCGTATCAGCATCTACCTTATGCCGATCTCCTACCAAGTCCGGACATAATCTCAACCTGGGCGTCATCCCGACCGATGGATCATTTGGCCTGCGACCTCATGAAAATCCTCTTTACGCCGGAAGAGAGGATCCTCTGCAATGTCAATGGCAAGATGGGCAAGCAACAGTTCGATAGTAACAAGATACATTTAATTCGGGAAGTTCTCTTGCACTTTAGCGGCATACCGCCTAACAGCCTCGAATGGGAGGAGGCTTGGAAGAATTGCGTAACCAAAATCGACACTAGTAATAGAGGCTTGAAAAGGTATTTGTTTCAGAGACGATCGGTCTACACTCAATGACTAGGGCGTTTTAGGTCAGGGGTCAAACGGAAACGTTTCCACTGGCTGGAATAGGATCGTTCTTGTAAACCCGTCACCCCGTTCGTTCTCACACAAGCGTCGTAGGACAACTCGTTCCTCGCTTGTTCCTCTTTGGTATGAGCTTTCGCGCTTTATATTTAGGACACTGTAAAAAAAAAAAAACAATTGATGTAAGTAGACAGTAAGATTCACGCGCGTGTAGCATGTAGCTAGGGGAAGAAGAGACGGATGGTCCAGTTGACATGGTTAAAATCGCGGATTTAAAGTGCAATAGAGTTGGAACGTGCACTCACCGGTCCGCGGTGACGTTTCTAGGCTATAGATTTCGGGGTGACAGGGTGATTAGAAAGAGCATTATAGACGCGATCGAATTATTTATACGCTTCAGGTTCGCCACTCGGCGTGATGGGTGGCGGACAATCGAATAATTCTAAGCCTTCCTCGTAGTTTCTGTTTAACTTTCACTTTATCAAGGGAAATTCTGAAATAATTTGTTTGATAATTTGTTTGATCTCTTCTCTCATGCCACATTTTTTACACTCGCACATCGCGTGTTTAAAGAATCTCCCCGCTTCTCTCACGATGCGTTCACGAGTAAGGTCGATTATTCATCCACCTGTGTATTTTTATTTCACGTATAGCACCTTAAATAACATTCCTTCTTACTTTTTAGTTACAATTCATGTGAGAATTCGCTTTTACAGTAAAACGCGGTACGATGTTATTAAAAAGTTGGCGTATATCGGAGAGACACGCGAGTCTCTCTTTCTCTCTTGCACTCGATATACACATCACGTACTCGCTCACACGCATTACCGATACATGGACAAGATGCGCGTGTATATATGCATTCATTATGCGAAATTGTATGGTATATACACGGACGTGCATACGTGGCACGCGTATCCAGTTAAGAGATATACGTATGGTATATGTATGTACATATATGTACAAGGATACGTTTTGGTCGTGTTGATCACGTGCGTGCGTGAACGTGCTGCACGACCACGGCAGCTGTGTGTACACTTAAAAAAAAAAAAGAAAAACCGTAGCTCTTACAACAAGAATAGTGATTTAAGACATGCTTGTAGAGTATTTAAATCGCAGCATAGGTGCATTCAGCATGCACCACGAACTATTAGAGTCTACGTTGCGAATTTACGTGTGATTTCTATCGCACGTCCTTTTCTCGAGACTCGCGCGAAAGTGTTCTTTGATCTCTGTTTTACTTGTAAAGTCGTGTTTTTTTTTGTTTCGGTTGCGCGGTACGAGCGTTGATCATTGGAGCACACCGACAGCTTCGAAACGATATTATTTAAATCAATATTATTGTAGACAAGACAAACGACTGGTCGCAAATAAACATATTTTACATTTTTAATTGTCTTCTTATTTCTGATATATTTATTATATATTCCTTTGTTCATCGTGCAGATTTATAAAAAGATAAGCTATGCGTTTTATAGTATATTTAGTATAATAATTTTCTTAGATCTATATCTTTAGTATAATAATTTTCTTAGTTTGCAAATGACTTAAATATTTTTCATATACTTAACATTATAAATATCATTTCAAGTTACAATAGAATTGAGAATAATAGTAGCGAATAAATAATATTATTTAAAACGAAAAAAAAATAATATATACTTGTAAACACTATTTCTCTATTTTTATATTGTAAGTAGAAAAGCATCAAGTCAAGGAATTACTATTGAGTATATTATACTATTATATCTCATTGTGTGTGATTATTGTGTCCAACATTTAATTTACACATTAAATTTCGCTTATAAAGAAACAATTCAAATGGTAGACTGAAATTCTTTACAGGATCGTCGAAGCCACTTGTGACAATAATAGCCGAAGCTCGTCACACTTCGCCAGAGCCAAAAACGCACAGGAGAGATTTCCTCGCAATTGAACGAAGCACGTTGTGGAATGTCTCGAAAACGGAGGATCCATTATCCGATGATTTACCGAATTATTCTCGTGCTGATCAATCGTTAGATCAACCGGAATCCTCGAATTTTCTGGGACACAATTCTGGAGTTTTGCAACCCAGTTTTTCCGTTGTCGAATCCTACAATACAGATACATCAGAGACTTTTAAAGGACCAACATATCCACCGTTTCCTTGTCCTTTTTGTGATAGGGCATATACGAGTTGGGGCTTCCGTAGAAGGCACATAAAAGCTGTGCACACTATTTCTCCATCTCTTAATTGCAAATGGTGTTTACAAGTGAGTTTGTAGAATTGCTTAATCAATTTTAAAATAAAAAGCAAGTTAAATTATATGTCACATTTGCATTTATACGACGGGTAAGATTTGATTTTTATAATTATTCTATACATGTATAGATTCTCCCTACGCACGCAGCTTGGAGACGACATGTGATATCAGCGCATAATTTATCAGCCAGTGACGCACACAATGGTCTCTTAATTTTGGAAGAAGCACATATGGTCCTGCAAATAGCGCGTCCTACCAAATTGGATACATTGGTTAACATTATTAAGCAAAGTTCACAACAAAACTGTGATCATGATAATACTCAGCCTGATAAAGATTAGGTAATAATTATCACAGTTTAAATTTTTGTATATCAAGAAATTATTCCTAATCTTTTAATAAAATTTATATCGTTGATGACCAGGGATGGGCATGTATTTGAAATACTTTTATTTAAAACACACTATTTGCAATACAAGTATATTTTGTATTTTTTATTTTAGCGGATCGAAAGTATTACGTATTTTGTATTTACAATCGAAAGATTGAAAGCTTTTTGTATCTTGTAATTCAAATAATAAGATTGATTATCAATTTTGGTATTTGAAATACAAAATACTTTCATAATCTTTTTTGTAATTAATACTAAAATATAAAATACAAAATACTTTTATATGCCATGAAATACAAAATACAAAATATTTTCATGTACTCTGAACAAATACAAAATACAAAATATAATTGTCTTACCAATACTGTTTTTCAAATAAAAGTATTTCAAATACATGCCCATCTCTATTGATGACACCGTCGTGTTCGAAGCAAATGCAAATTTATGTTTTTATACTTAAAAATTGTAAATGATTATATAAATATAAAATATATTTTTAAATAACAATAATCAAAATTAATTGAATTAAAGACTCCTTACGTTAAATACAAAATTACAATAATTAATCAAGTACAATATTAATGGCTGTACAGAGTCAAACGCTGTTTTCAATGCGTCAATTATGAACAAATATATCTTTGATACAAAAAATTCGAACGTTTCAGTTCCATTATTTGGACCATCATCAGCGATAATATAATATACAAAATGCTACCTAATGTTGGAGAGAATGGTGTTGAAACGCAATAATATTAATATATTATTCTCTTATTTGCCAACAGAGATAAGTTCATCACTTGGTGGAGTGAAGGTGTAATACGATTATTTTAAAACCTTGGAAGTATGTTTGTGAAATATATAAAACAATAGAATTCAATCAACACTTCAAAGGAAATTATTTAAAAAAAAAAACATTAAACGAGCTTACCTCTGCTGACCGACAAAAACACAATTCCATAATTACAATTATAAATGTCATGATGTGTTTAACTGACAATTTCGTCGTTATAGTGTCAGTAACTGACGACACCTAACAATGTAATGAAGACTGTTAATATTAAACGATATATATAAAATAAGCTTTAGGTCAAATTATATTCAGTTACCGACACTATAACGACGAAATTGTCAGTTAAACACGTTATAACATTTATAATTGTAATTATGGAATTCTATTTTTGTCGACCAGCAGAGGTAAGCTCGTTTAATAATGTTTTTTTTTTTAATAATTTCCTTTGAAGGATACTGATTGGATTCTATTGTGTTACATATTTCACAGACATACTTCCAAGGTTTTAAAATAATCGTATTACACCTTCACTCCACCAAGTGATGAACTTATCTCTGTTGGCAAATAAGAGGACAATATATATTTATATTATTGCGTTTCAACACCATTCTATCCAACATTAGGTTTCATTTTGTATATTATATTATCGCTGATGATAGCCCAAATAATGGGACCGAAACGTTCGAATTTTTTGCATTAAAGATATATTTGTTCATAATTGACGCACCGAAAACAGCGTTTGACTCTGTATAGCTATTAATATTGTACTTGATTAATTATTGTAATTACATATTTTTAATATACATAATGTATATATAATAATTATACATATATGTTACTTCGAGATTTATACGTATATTTTATCTATGATCGTGAATGTAAATTACATTATTTGTTATGTTTTGTATCAGGTTGCCATCAATTTATTTTTAGCTATTTTGTCAAAAAATAATCTAAATATTGTGTGTTTATAAGATTGAATATACTATAAAAACATGACGAGCTAACATATATTTCTATATGAACTACTGTGATGGATAAACATATATTACCAAACATTTCTAAATATTGTTTAAAAATGTTTAGTAATATATATGATTTTTTTTATTTATAGATGTTACATATTTAAGAAAAATTGTTATGTGTGGCTAGTATGCTAATATGTATATGAATACATATATTCCGAATTCAAATTTTACAACATAATGATAACGTGGAAAAAAAATGTTTTTTTATGTTGTATACTTTGATATTTATTGAAAATTATAGTTATGATAACATAATTATAATAGTGTAAGATTTTTTGTGGAGATCTATGATATGAATTTTACATTCTGTTTATTATTGTAACTGTATTGTTACTCTTTTCATTAACCAGATTTTATAATTAACTATGTTGGATCTTGTATTATATTTAACAGCAATGAACAAATTAGAATATTATTATATTTGTTTTTCTTAATAGAAGAATAATTATTACCTTCATGTAAATCATCAAATATTTATACATCTTTTCATGAACACATTATGCGCGTAACTAGTATTATTATAAATGTATAATATGCTATTTATAATTTGAATTATTTATTTTGAGTTATTGATATTGATGAATACCATTTAATAGATGTTTGTGTATTGATAGAGAAATAATCATTAACTTTTTGCAATAAATTAATTGCAAAAACGCGCATATTTTTAATTTTTTGTTGTTGCAGTTATTTAATTAACAATTTGTTATAAACGACTTTATTGCGCATTACAGATTTATGCTTTTATATCTAGCAATTACAAATTGAAATTATATATTGATTATTAGATGTAATCGAAAATTTTACGAGAAATTGATTGTATTTTAATCTCTACTAAATTTTAATTTGACAACCTTTTTTCTTTTCCAGATTAGCCGTAACTATGACAAATATATATATGGATAGAAAGAGAGAGAGAGAAAGAGAGAGAGAGAGAGAGAGAGAGGGGGAGAGAAAGATAGAATTTTATGAAACATATAAATGTAATTAATGATTTTGATGTAACTCTGATCTCTATTTGTTTATAGGTCAGCAACGTAGCCTTTGACAGTAATGCCTGGTGCTATCTCTGTAGTAACACTATCTTTGGCGTTTTCTTCATTCCATGCGTTCTCTTTCGCATACTTTTCTGACATTAGGATCATTTCGTTTGGACTCCATTCTGGCGAATCTTTGTGACTATCGTCGCTTTTGAAGGCAGTATTCGATTCGTCTAAGTCGCTATGATGAAATTTTGATGATTTTGGCGATTCTGGTGATGTGACACTCTCATATACAGGATTACGTTTCATCGAAGCACGTTGATGAGATGTTTTCCGCAGCATCGCCTAGAATGACGAATATCTTTTGAAAATTGTTATAGCAACATGTAGTTTTATCTAAAATTTGGTGTATAATTACCTGATTTTAAAAATATCTTTATAAAAATAGAAAAAATGTTTATATTTATAAAACATAGATATGCGTATTTGACTGTGGCTACGTTTATCGTGCGCTTAGTTCGCGACCTACGATAGATGTTCTCGTTTAACTTACAGGATAAACAAGGACACCTATTGTATAGACCGCGGTCTAAATGCACAGTATAAACGTAGCCACTGACTTTGAAAGATTAACATAAATAAATTAACATATCTTACTTGAAAGTTGAATGGAGGTGCATCATCGTTTTCATCATTGTTGTTCTTGCGTCCGATCATTTCTAATTCTTTGATAGGATTTATTCTATAATGGAAAAAATGATATCACTAAGAAAAAATTGATTAATATCGCCATAAATTTGTCTCAATCAAATAAATGATTACCGAATATCATTGTTAACATTGCGATTAATTTTGTTTTCAAACTCCGTATTGCCATTTTTGTTTTGAATATCTGACTCATAGTTGTTGAAATTGCGCATTGTCGATGTTTGTGTTCGATTTAGTGGTACTGATGGCAATGGTACTTTCTTCTTAGAGTGTACTAATTCAGCTTTATAGATGTTCTATGTATAAAATACAAATCTTTATATATGTATATAGAAATTGAAATCAGGGTATTATTGCAACTATGTACTTTAATATGTATAAATTCTCGATATTTTTTTAAGTATTATTTTGGATATTTTTTTTAACATCAATGTTATAATTTTGCAATTTGAAATATTTTATCAAATTAGGTACTAGATGTATAAATAAATAAAATTTGTATATTTTTATTTTATGTGAAATTGAATAACAGAAAATTCGTTGAAGATTAAAAGTGAAGATTTTAGCAATAATTAAGTTTAAGGGGCGAGAAGAAATTAAGATTTCTAAAAGGAAATGTTTTTAATGGAAGCAGTTTTTAGTTATCCAAGATAAACATGGTATTATGTAATCACAACAGCTCATAGTTTGTGCAAACTTACGGAGTAAGGAGTATAAGATTCGGAAGATTGAATGGAACCGTGTTTATTCGCACGTTGAAAACTAGAAATACTACGGCGAGGTGGCTCTTCGGGTGGACACTGAATAGGAACATTCGGATCCCTGGTGAATGGAGTGTTGATTAAACTTTGCTCACTGTTGACAGATGAACGATGAAAAGGCATGCGATGTGGTGAGTTTGTTGTTTGAACTTCAATATCTAAAAAAATGTATCAAGTGAGAAAGAAGAATTCACATTTTTTCATAAATAGTATATATGTATATATTGTATATATTGTATATAATATAACATGCCAGCAGAATGACAAATTTATTTAATTTTGATTTCTAGAACTCTTTAGAATTTCCTTATAGCGCGCGAATTTAGGTACCTCTGGTGTGAATATTTTTATTGGCCCAGGGCACGGTTTGTCTACGTAATGGCGCATCCCAGGATTCCTGTTCATCATCGTTTAATGTAGATGATATAGATCTACGAGAATATCTTTTTCAGTTCATTTTATAAATTGTCGAAATGCTCTTAAAATTCTTATTTTTTTAAAAAGCACAATATGAAAGAACATCTGAAGACTGACATGTGAAAAAAAGGAAATAAAAAAATAATATTTATCCAAAAATGTATATAGAACATCAACAATCTTAATCCTTCGGTGCCACTCTAAATACAGCATATTGGGTTTTCTTTTTCCAATGCTTTTTTAATGCTTCTTTCATTGTTTATAGCTTTTTTTTTTATTAAAGATACATTTTTATTAATAAAAATACCTATGTACATTTGCTTGATACCATTATGTTCTATAATGTCTGGCATTTCAATCGAAAACATTTTTTATAATGTATTTATTTTTATGAAAGCTATAAGCAATTGAATTGATTGAGTGTGCTATATCCAAGTGTGTTGTTCCCATAAGTACCGAAGAGCACCAAAGAATTAATTATGAAATTATTGTACTTGATTTCTGTACGAGTGAATTGAGTCATTTCATATACACTTTCTCCAAGTTTTATCAAATGATTTTTAAAAAATTTACTTTACCAACTCTCATGTGAAATGCATGTTTAATTCTATTTCTTATAGTTTTCATTAATTTTTACTTCTATTTTATTAATTTTTATATTTACTTTTATTAAATCCATTATAATCTCTGTGTTTGTATATTTGCAAGTTAAATTAGGACATTTTTAGTTCGCAATGTACAAAAATTGATATGATTATTTGATAATCCGTTGATATGATTATTTAAATTTCGCGCGCGTGCGCGTCCTTGTCATCGTATGCGTACAGGTCAAACGCGCATCCGCCATATTTGCGGTAAGTTCGCGCCGCGTCGCGTTTGCAACAAGTCGAACTTTGGTGTCGTTCCGCGTTTTTCGTGTGTATGGTTTGTTAAAAGTGACTTCTGTCTGCAAAGAAATGCAGGAAATATCAGACAATCATCGCAACATGCGTATATATGCTTTTTCTACGATATTTGATTTTCTTCTAGAATCACGAGAATTAACGGCTTCTGATCGGTATAAAAGTTAAACGCGCATCCGCCATATTTGCGGTAAATTCGCGTCGCATCCCGTTGTAAAGAAATCCGATCCGCGTTATTGTGTGTTACTTGTGTTCGATGAAAATGACTATTGCGTGTAAAAAAGATTGAAAGAATATATTGGAAAATTGTCGCAACGTTTGAGCATGCCTTTTCCACTTTTTATGATATTCAATTTTCCTTTGCGACAGATGCAGCATTGAGATGGAATAACGAGCACATAAGGTGAATTAATATTGGTAACTAAATTTCGCTTGTATTTTACTTGTGTACCGTCATTTTGCGTGCTAATAACTACCTTCCTGTCGGAGATCCCGCTATCTTGTCAGAAATCGATTGTCTATCAATTGTATATTGTAAATTAAAGTTTTAATGATTTTATTTTTTTTTTAGAGAACGTACTACGTTCGTGTTGCTTGTACTTTTTGCACGTAACATCTTCGGTTTCTCTCTTTCTTCAACGCTCAAATATACATATATGGTTATATATATATTTTTTTTCTTTGAAGTGCAAAAATTTTTGGAGATTTTAAGCACCGCCAACAGATCTACAATTTTGCTGGCGATCAATCTCTGACAAGATAGTGACCTTTAACAGGAAGGTGACAACCATGGTAACAACCGATTTTATAAATTTTTATTAAATATGAATGTTAAAGTCTTAATAATTTTTTAAATGTAATTTTTTGGGTCCAGAAAAATTTCGCCCTATTAAATTAAAATTTCGTATATACATTGTTTAAAAGTTATTTTACATATTAAATGTTAAAATTTTTAAGCACTTAATAAAATTATTGTGTCTAAAGATTATTTTGTTTTAATATGAAGTTTTTGTTATCTCTATTAAGGGGTAATTGTTAATTTCAAGTGTCTATTCATGTATATATATGATAAACTTTGTTATAGTATCAATGTTTTATATTTATAATATACATATATTACATATTTTTAGTAATATTCCCCATCCAGGCTCTTGCTATGGACTGAAGTTTAAAAGATATTTTAAGTAACTTACCCTCGTTTAATATTTATATTTGAAGGATCATTTATGTAATTCATATCGAAATACGGGAGTTCTTGTTGTATATTGAAAGGTAGTTTATATACTTCGGGTGGTTTCACCTGACTTATGTAGGCATCTATTTTGGCACTTGGATCGACTTTTTCAAGAGATACATTTTTATTTAATTTCTTCAAAGCTGCCATAATCGATTGATTATATAGATGAACCTATTACATAAACCTTTGATAATTTATTTGTAATTTTTATCAAAAATTTTTATATCGTTTTATTTTATAGAAAAAAATTAGAAAATTTATTCTAATTAATATTTTTTACATGTTTTTAATTGATTTTTCGTAAAAATTGTTTTAAATTCTTAATAACATTTTTTGTATTAAAAATATTTAATTTAAAAATTAAAAGAAATTGTAAATTTTAATTAAAAAAAAGCGATAATACCTGTTGCGATAATTGTACGAAATCTTGATAGCGGGCTGCACGGTACCATAGGAGGACTTGAAATATGCTTTTCGATCTCCATTTGCTGCAATAGAACTTGATGAAATCCTTCGTCTCTTGGCTCATCTCTTCCTTCAATAAGGGTCCCATTTCTTTTCTTGCTATATGCCCTCTGAATGCTGAACAAGTATAATAATAAAATATAATTTTTTGACGAGTTTACAAATGTTTTGTATATAAATTACAATTTGTTTAGATATACTTGGATCAACATGTGAATCCTTGGATTTGTTTATTGTTGATAGTACTTTATAATGAAAAATATGTAAAAAGTAGGTGAAATCATATTTTAATCAAGAGTTAATATTAGTTTTTATATTTTTTAATACCTACTTTTCTGTATCATCAAAGCCGCTTCTTCTTCAGTAAAAGAGTTTCTCTTGATTGACGCTTTCCTCACTGAAACTATGTTTTACCATCTTTGAAATATTTGAAACTTTGCAAGAATGTTTGAAAACCACCCAGACAACACAAAGTATCCAAAAGATAAGACGTCTTTGGCGTCTAAAAGACGTCTTTAAAATGTCTTATGTCTCAATGTATTGTCTGGGCACATATAGGAATAAGTATATTTATTAAATTGTATATAATTAACGAATCACATTTATTACGATTTATTCGATCGAAAATTTACTTACCAATTTCCTTTTTGATATCGTTGATTTTCAAAGCGATATTTTTGCGTGCTAGAAAAGCACGCATCATGCACTGTATTTTTATGATTTTTCTCACTTGGGTCTCGTATAAATGGGATAGGTATTCCTCATTGTAGTACTTTAAAAAGACTTTACTTTTGCCAATAATCCATCCTTCCATTTTTAATCTGATCAAAAGTAGTCTGCAGTTGTCTTTCGTCATCTCTACTGTTTCGTCAAAATCGAAGGCTAAAAACTTGTATCTGTAATTAGAAAGAATCGCCTTTGTGTTTTATAATACGAAGTAGTATAATAGAAAAATACTACTGCTTGATGATTAGTTATATAAATTACAAAAATCCTTATACATTTAGCTTTATATTAAAGTTAATTAAGCACGTTCTTTCTTTATAATTTGTTAAATTTAATTAAAAATATTATTTTATAAGGCATTAAAGGATTAAAGAATTAAGTTACCTTCGAAGAAATTCTTGAAAAGGTATCCTACACGGATATCCGCGTCGTTTGGCTTTCGCTGTATCAAGAACTGCTAACGCTCTAATTTGCTGTCTGACGATTTCCCGGTAAAAGCTACGAGGAGCATCCTCAAGATCGGAACGTATGCATCTTACAAAATGCGTGCCACCGTTTCCCGCGCCTATCGCGAGATTTTTCAGAATTTCAAGACTTGTTGCTCTAAACGTTGACGAGCACGTTCGCATTTCTCGTGTCTGCGAGTACTGTCCTCTGGACGCAGTGTTATATTTCTGTTGAATTTAAACGAAAGATTCCGTTACGATAGTAAACTAGAAGAGAAAAGTTCGTGGAAAGTTCATTTTTAAGTGCTTCTAATGTTTAAATTAAGAAATGCTCCAGATTAGAAAATGAATTAGTTAAAGTACTTTTTATTGAAATTAAAATAGAGATATATCAAATATAATATAATTTATATATATATATGTATAGGTATATATACATATATCTTGATATAATGAGAGATACTTTTATTTACGACCACTTACTCGAAACATAGAAGATTCCTGCATAAGGGTACTCCATTTTGTTTTCATTGTTTTCTTCGCCGCGAGACAATGTTCGTGAACAATTGTTAGGTTCCCCGACTTGGTTAGCTTGTTGGTGAACATCTCTTTGACTGCATCGTGTGAAGAGTATCTCATCGTGTTGATCACCTCTGGCGGTACGAAGTCTCGATTTTTCGTGGCAATTTCGCTGGCATCATATATCAGCTTACCAGTATAATGTGCGACTATGAACTCGTGTGAACTCACCGATTTTATGTGAGTGCTATGTTTATGTTCTTTAATCCTCTCAAGAATGTACTGAGCGTCTTGCATTTGCCGCGAAGCATCATCGATAATATGAAAAAGACCATCTCCTTTGTTCATCAGTTGATCAACTGCTTCCTTGTTATCGTAAAAGCGTAATCGTTGAATGGGTATATCCTCCTCTTCCTCTTCTTGCTGAAACCGTAAAAAAAATACAAATTTTTATAATATAGAATTATTAATTATACATTTCGTTAGTATATTGTTGATTTGATATATAGCTACATATATGAAGTTCTTATGATCGTGACTTAATTAATTTTAAATCTTATGGAAAATGTCCTTCGGTTAAATTGGCTGGAATTAAAATATGTTATTGTCCTCGACGTTTTGAACAAAAGTCTCAACGGACACGACTCTCTAAATTCAATATTTTTCCGTCCAAAGACGTTTGAAGTACGTGGAAACCATGTTTTACTTCACGAATCAAATATATGAATATCTCTCTCTCTTTTGCTCTTTTTCTCTATATATATATATATATATACACGCATATGAATATGTATACATATGTATATATTGTATATATATATATATATATATAGAAAAAGAGCAAAAGAGAGAGAGATATTCATATATTTGATTCGTGAAGTAATATGGTTTCCACGTACTTTAAACGTTTCTGGACGGAAAAGTATTACATTTAGAGAATCGTGCTCATTGATACTTTTGTTAAGGACGTCGAGGACAACAACATATTTTAATTCAAGTCAATTTAACCGAGGGACATTTTCCATAAGATTTGTACGGGATCCTTTATGATGTAATAGCATATATTTAACTATGTTCGCGAATATTAAAACGTAAAATTATAATAGGATATAATTCCTTTAAAAATTTTATACAAATAGAATATAGAATATTTTTATTATTTATACAATAAGAAAAATAGATACTGAAATAAAATCTTACGAATTTGATATAAACTAATATATACGTATTTTAGATTATTCATTATAAATTTTTACCATTTCCCAGGCGAATACTCTTTGATTATAATAATATTGCATTTGCTCGTTTATCGTATTCACTAGTAATTGTTCCAACCGATTTATTGAGAAACATTCGAATCCAAAGTGATCAAGGATGCTGATAGAATATTTATCACCACTGAAAATTAAAGTAAAAAAGTTTTAAAAAATCTCGCCGATACAAAATCCTCATCAATATTTTATTTTTTCTGCACTTCGATAAAATTTTCACTTACTAAAGGCTACGAGTCATTGAAAGTTTATAATTGATGATGTTGATTATCCAGTCTACTAAACGCTGATAAAGAGTGTTCGCCAAGACATCTCGTGCCTCTTTTGCTTCTTCGCAAGTATGTTTCTTACGTACTGCTGATCCCTTTACGACTAAGCAATAATTAATGAGAGCCCAAATAAATTTCTTTGAGTCTAAACCAAGAAGTTCCGCTACTGCAATTCGCAAAAATTAATTAGTTTTCGTGTCTCGTGGGCAAGGTACATATTTCAATGTGATTTAATCTTTCATGCATTGCATTGACAAATTGAATTCTTCAAATTCAAGTTTTTACCTCTGTTAGCAATTTCGTTATCGTCCAACTCGGCCTCTCCATTATTGCCTTCAACAAATCGAATCTCCCCGAATATCAGAATCGCTGCAAGGATTTTCCAAATAGTCTCGCAATACTCTTCCATATCCATGAATTTAAAACATTCCGTAAGTTCTTTAAATTTAACCACGTTGTTTTGCGGATCATTTCTCACTTTGAACGCTCGTTTCTTTTCAGTATTCTTGTCGGTTATTTTGAGATATCGAAGTTTTCTTCCATTTAGTAAGAAATATGGTTTTAAATTTTCTGATGCTTCGAGACCGTCATAAAAGTAGTAAAAAACATGGAAGTTTGATTGATTTCTGAAAAAGTACTTTTTCATTATGACATGTTAATACACTTTTGCGATTTATTATTTCATATTTTCAATTTTACAATTTTTTATTGTATATTAATTAGATTATATTTTAATTCATTTTATTATTTTTATTATTCCATTATTTTTGTACTTTCTCAAATTGTAAAAAAATAATTATTAGCACTGCATATTTTCGTTATACACGCCTGTATAATAGCAACCCGTTGTACATTGAAATATGGAATACAATATATTCTTTGATGCCTTAACTTTCGAAAATAACTATACTTTACAAAAATTAAAAATCTTTAAAAGATTAGAGTCTTTAACTAAAAATCTGTATAGCATATGTTATGTTATAAGTAAAAATTTCATTATAATATAAATAAATTACCTATCGCGAGTCGAAACGCGCCATTTTTCAAGCTGATATAACCAGAATATCGCCCCCGATGCTTTGCCGGTTGACCCGAAAGTCAACTGAGTTTGCAAAATGCATCTGGTAGAATTAGCATTCAGTGGTGTCCCCGCATTCGTAAAAGCATGAATAATTTTTATAGCTTGCAGTACTCTTGCTCCGGTATTGTGCAGACCCTGAAAGTAAAAAGAACAAGTTTTCTCATAATTTTGTTTATATATCTAATATGGTTGCATCGAGCTCACTTTTCCGAGGAATATAAGGTGTTCCATTAAATGCAGCATATTCGTCGTTTTCCCGGAATTACTTTCACCGGCCAGCAAAATGTGTTGCGGTTCTTCGTTGAGCATAACATCTTGAAATGCGCTATCCGCTACGGAATAGATGTGAGGAGCGTTATCTGATCGCGATTTGCATTGGTATTTTGCGTGATGCTGCAAATAAAATTGTTCAGATTTTTGTTGTACAATTTATAATAACATTGGTTTGCAATTTTATTATTGAACATACATTATTAATAATTTACAGAGTTCACTTTTTTAATTTATGGGATTATAATTTATTTGATATGTAGTATATAAAATCATAAACAAAATTTAAAGATAAATCGAAAAATAAAAATACGTTTGATATTTTTTACATTATGAATCGATCATACACATAAATATTGCTTATATTATGCTTATTTATACAAATTAATAGACTTTGATATTATCTCATTGTTTTTTGTATTTTATATTTTTTAAATTTCTTTTTATTATATTGATATTTTTTCTATTTAATGTTTTTGATAATGAAAGTTTTAATATTGGTTTTAAGAAAGAGATAAACACAATAATGTCGTTTTTGTTAATTTTATAAAAAAATGATCCAAATGTAGAAAATCTAATATAAAACTTACGTGAACACCGTAAATATCGTTTTCCTCGTTTGGGTTGAATATCAATAAAATGTCGCCAATAAACGTGTGATATTCACCTCGCCGCAGTCTATCACGAAGTTCATCCAAGATCACATCCTCAGTCAAAGTATCCAGCGCTGCTAAGTCCTCCGTAAGCATTTGTTCCGATGGTTTATCCTGATGAGTCTATCGTGCAAAAATTAAGATTTTCTTCTAATATATATTATAAATCCATCATTCATAGTTCAACTTGCGCAAGTTGTTACCTTCAAAAAACCTTGATGAACTATTGATTCGGTTTTTCTTTGTTTCCTGCCCTTCTCCGAGAGATCCATCGTCAGTGCTTTTATTTCTTGTGTCAACTAAAATATCATATTGTATATGTATACTCATTCATTTTTTTTATTTTTACAGCAATTTTTACATTTTCTAATTAGAATATTTGTAGACTTTAAAAAAGAAAAGGCAAATTGAGGCTACATACCTATTATCTAAGATGTTATGAACAATTTTAAATCAAGGAAATATTTAGAAAGATGTAAAATTTTTTCATTCTTAATAAATAATAAACTTTAATTTATTATTATAATTTCCACTATTTTAGTAATTAATCGATTAAGTTTTAAGGAATAAAAAACCGAATTATGTAATAAAATTTAATCTTATAATACTATTGATATGTAAATTTTACGTATAAGTAGAGTAAGTATTGAGCTAAGCTATGCCTTCAGTGATCATTAGGTTCCATAGCAGAGAATATGAAAAATAATTTCAATTTTTAAATAGTTTTCTGTTATTATACATTTTATTATATATTTTGTTTAAGTATTGTGAGAAGACACACACACAATTGGACTACATATTTTAATTTCCATATCATCTCAAGATTGATTTTGATATCTTATTCTTTCTTTTAAGTTAATAATTGAATTATTTGTGTTTACAAAAGTCTAAATTTTGTAAATATTTTGTCATTAAAAATGTGAAATGTATGAAAAAATGTACGAAAAATTTACGTATTGATAACAATTAACATACTGTATCTCAACAGCTATAGTACTTTAGAGTTAAGAATTCTGGAAATCCGACAATTTATTGACGACATTTTATAATCATGCATCGTATAATTTGTCTTTTCTAATTCAATCTTTTAATCTACATTGTACTAAAATCGTATATTACAGGATAATCGTTTTCGGGTAGCTCCGATAGAAAGGGATGCTCGATGATCTCCATCATGTATGGTCTGTTCTCAGGGTTCTTTTCGAGGCACCTGAAACGAATATATCGCTGTAGCTTTCATGTTATTTCATTTGCGATATTCGTTCATAACAAAGAGATTTTCGTATCTCTCTGATCACGTACTCAGAAATGAAATCATTGAAATTTTTTGACCAATTGGCAGGTCGGTAGAGAGTCGGCGGCGGATTCCGGACGATCTGGAAGAGCGCACGAGTCGGATGCATGTCCTCGAACGGTGCTTTGCCGTCGGCCACTTCTATTGCCGTAATGCCGATCGCCCATACGTCGACTCGGCTGTCATATCCACCGTCGACTCCGCTATCTTTGCTGCCAACCATTTCCGGTGCCATCCAAGACGGTGAACCTATGTAAGTGCGCCTTTTTTCAAGTTCGTTCTTCATTGTTCTCGAGAGCCCAAAATCCACTAATTTCACTTCGCCTTCTTTCGTTAAAACGATATTGTTGCCACGGATGTCTCTGTGGATTACGTTGTGTTCGTGCAAATGGATTAGAGCCTGAGAAAGAAACAATGTGTAATATCTGCATTATTATCCGATCTATTTTGTGAAGTTGAGAAATTTTCGTTGATACAGGGAAAGGTTTTGCTGAAGTATTTAAAAATTTAGCTAGATACAGATCTGAAAATTTTGTTGAACCATCAAAACAATTATATAGCTGGTTGCTAGAATGTCAAAAGTTTTTGCAACATTGCTTATCATGTTTGAGATTTCTATATAATTATTTTTTGATGGTCCAACAAAAGTATTTTCAGAACTGTATCTAACTAAATTTTTAGATAATTAAACAAAATTGTTATTTCCATGTAAAATTAGAAGCACGTAGACAAAAGGCTGTCAACAGTTGATATCCTCAAGGAGAAAACTTGTTATATACTTGGAATCAATTTAGTAATAGAAAAAATACTTTTTAATAGTGTTAATTTATTTCTTTTAAAAATTGACAACTGTAAAACACTATTATAGCATTTCATGCTATATTCTGAGATCGTAGAACTTAAGAACAACACGAACGTAATATCTTCGAGGTACGGTGATGCGGAAGAGAAGTTGGCAACTCGGCACCTTCAGCGTCTCGCGAGAATCATCTTTATAGATTTACTGCAAATTGAACAATCTATAATTTGTGGCCGACTGTGCTTACAGCGCGTAACAAGCGTGGGTCAGTGAACAGTTCTGACGTAGCATGGGTATGAAATCATTAATACCTGGTTCATCAGAAAACCGTTTTAAAGCTACACTCCGAAGCTAAAGCTGAGCTACCTTATAAAGTTACTCATTATAAAATTTTATTTTATTTATTTTTTATTTATTTCCCGCGTAATCTTCAACTTATTTTTAATATATTTTTATCTATATTTGATAAATCTTTTATCAACTAGCTATAGTTTTAATCAAGAAACAATTATTTTTATCTTTCTATTTAAGTTCCCGTATATTAGACTTATTAATCTCAATATCAAATAATTTCAATTATTTGTGATATTGTTATTTTTTTTTAAAGAGGATCTATGCAACAAATTATTATTTTTATGAAATTTATATTTTGTTGGATAATGCACTCGAAGATGTTTCGACAAATAAGACGGAAAGATATAGGAAATAATGAGTGTCCGTTAATGAATGTTCATTGATCGGATGGTAAGACAAGAAATAGTTACAAGAGTAAGGAGGAAACTTTCAGAAGGGACGAACGAATTGTTAATTGGCGGATAAAGATTAAACGGGATATAACGATCGCTCAGAAGAAGCATACTGGTAGT
This sequence comes from Trachymyrmex cornetzi, assembly GCF_001594075.2. NCBI lineage: Eukaryota > Metazoa > Arthropoda > Insecta > Hymenoptera > Formicidae > Trachymyrmex > Trachymyrmex cornetzi. The sequence goes on from NW_017300267.1 coordinate 1,998,101, forward strand.
TCATCTTTCGTTCTTTATCTGTTTCCCGTGCTCTCTTTGTGTTTCTGTTTCGAGCACTGCGTTTGCTGCGCACTTCTCTTCGCGGGCATTTATTTCGCGTGTAATTTGCCGGCATTAAACGTCAGCGTGGTCTGATTTACCGCACGAGTGACCGTGGACGAATCGCTACCGGGCCCATGGAACACGTATCTGCGAGGAAAGAGCATAGAGGGAGAACGGGAGGAGGAAAAAGAAAGAGGGAGACGGGAGGGTTGCGTGCAGTTTCCAAGGTGGATAAGGAACGGCATGAGCAATTGGAGGGTGAGGAGAAAAGGCGGGGAATGCTGGACCCGGTGGCGAAGGGCATCGGATTGTGCGTGCACGGGGCATACCCGAAAGGTAGACCCACATAATGATTTAGTGACAAACTGCTTGGATCGTAAATATTATCGCCGTGAGCCATGAGCCACTCGCGAGAGAAAGAATGCTGGGCCCATTACACGTCGTGCCCTTTCGCCGCGCTTCCTTGGTGAACTTATGAGGGAAGAGAAGTGGATTTCGAGAGAAATATCTTTTTCTCATCACATGAAGAAGAGAAGACCTTTGTCAGTGATACTGCACGAGGTATTTGATAGTTGTAATTATAAACTTTAAAATTAGAAAGAGAATTTGCACATATTTATACGTGTACGATTATATACATCTTCCATGCTTTTAACTATACGATTTTCAATTAGTATTTTCAACAATACATTAGACTTTAAATAATTTTATTAGTTATCAAATATATCTCTTTATAATTTTAATTTATTCTTACTATAATATCTAATATTTTTTCCTTCCTTTCTTGATTTATTCCGCGTGTGATATCCTTTTAGGATATAGCAAGTATTGCGTTTCTTCTCTATTAAATATATTCAATTATTGACATTTATTATATTTCTAGAAATGTTATCAAAAACATCAATTGAAAATTATTGATTTTAGATTACATATATATCTGAACAATTTGAATTAAATACGTTTCTCATTAATACATAAAGTGTTTTAAATATAAACGGAAATATATATACATATTTTTTTTTCTATTGAAGAGAGTGTGAAGACTATACTATAATGTAGTTGTTGATTCTGTATTAGCAATTTATCTTGCATGGAATTTACCGGTGCATGGAATACATGAGGGTAATAAATATATTTTGAATGCTTACTGTTTAATGGCTCGTGACGTTTGTCATATTGGTCTACAGTTACAATGTTGTAGCGGTTGAATAATTATATAAAATAGAGGTCAACAGACAAATCTGTGCAAATACTGGATAAGATAGAAATTATCATACCATGTTAACAAACGGAAACAAATTAAATTTTTTAATTTGTCGTATAAAATTTTATTTCCTCGTTTTTTATTATTTAACGTTCTAGTTTTAAATCAGATTTCTCTTTTGTTCATTTTTTGCTATAATTCCTATTAAAGTGATAAAATAAAAGAAATTTTTAATATTATATTATTCTGTTAGTTAAATAAAATTGATAATACAGTAATTAGTAATATTGTGTTGCTTTACTCATTAGTTTAATTATTTCATTTTTTGCATTTAAAACACTCATGTCTTTACTATAGCTAATATTAATTTTGTGCAAACATTAATATGATAGTAAATAAAGAAATAAATAATGAAATATAGAAATATAATGAGCAAGGAAAATCAATGACACACGAATCAAAGCGGAAATGGTCACTTAAGATCCTTCCTGTGGCGTGCATCAGTCATTCGCTTTTTTCTCGATTCTCATCTTTATTTTTCCTTCCATATATACATGTAGCTTCTTAAGTTCGTTGAGAAATGAGCACGATATCCTCACTAATTATCCGACCTCCTAGGAGAAACCGGAATCATGGAAGATAGCATCATTGTAAATAAGCGAATCCGTTTTCTGTGACCATTAACTATTAAACAAAATCATAGCAATTTATGAAACGGAAGGGTATTTAGCTCTCCGTATCCCATTCCTCTTTTATTTTTTTTATTTTCTTTCTTTTCCTATTTTGATCTTCTGTTTTTGATTTTCTTTATTTAAGTTTTATTCGGATTGCAGTTTGTGCTTATTCGCGTCATCCCATTTCCGGCTCGTTTCGTCATCTACCAGTTATTGCTTTCTTCTTTTTCGAAACTTTGGAAAAATTAACAGCACGGCTTACATTTTATGATTGTCGTAAACGAGGGTAATATTCTATTAATGCGGCGGTTTAAATTTATCGTGACGTTAACTGTATTTTCCATTAATGTTAATAATGATCAAAAGAAAAAATTAATATTTGTACTGGATATGAATTTTATGAATTTATTGAGTTATTGCTTTGCTTTTGAGACCGTTATTTTATTGTTTTGATTAAATTAACTGTTAATTTATTCGTATATCTATACGTATTATAACATTTTGATAAAAATGTTTTAAACCATTTTATTTTTACTTAAAATACGGACGAATTAATTTTGATTTGAAAAAAAATTAAATATATCTATATGTATTGTTTATTCAAGAAAGTTTTTATATAACAGAATTAGAACGTTTTGTCCAATTTGCATATTTAATTTTTTATCTTATGTTTTATTTAATTTTTATATTGCGTGTTATTACATGTAATTATCGTAAAATTGTATTTAATAAATATAATTTTATTTTCATTTTAGTATTCCAGTAGTTCCAATATCTTTTAAAATTTAAAATTAAAATTTTAGTCATTTATCGCGTAGTTATCATAATTATTAGTAAATTGTATTTTTGTAAAGTCGCAAAATACTTCACTTTTTTGCGTCTTATAATTGCACAGCAATATACTTCGACGCCAATGCATCTTCTGTAATCAGAGGGGGATAATCTGCCGCAAGATAAAAGCATCGTCTGGACATACCATCGAGCATAATTATATCGTAATAACGCGACTATTGCTGTGGCTATACACCTACTATTATCATTTCTGTCGGTTCACTGGTGCGCTCTGTCATGCAAGTAATATTTATTACGCTCGGTATCAAGAAAGGGAGGAAGGAAACAGAACGACGAGGGATAGTGAGGGGTATGGTGAGGGGTAGATTGCGGCACAATTTTGCTGAACATTCCGCGACGGCCACCTTTCTCGGCTACCGACGTATATAACTTCTCGTACCCGAGCAAAAACTAATTACCTTAGTCAGGCTCACCCGTTTTCGGTCAGTCGGATATTTTCACGTTATAACATCCCTTTACTAATAATTTATTATTAATCTTACGTCTTATGCAAAAGTCTCTTACTTAGAAGATATTTGTCACTTATCTTCATTAATTAATTTTATTTTCTGCTGTATTATGTTTTTTTGAAGAATATTTCAATGATTATTTCAAGTTACTTTAATTTACATATCATCATTTTAATTATAATCTCTATAATTAGTTTAATCTTTTTTATATAAGTTTTGTATCGCAAAGTAATAATGTAAATAATACAAAGTCAAGAAAAATTATATTATAAGAAAAATATTGCACTTTACAATTCAACGATATGATGTATATTTCGTAAAAAATATATAACAATATATATTACGCAACAGGAAACTTACCTTGACCACTTCTTTTAAAATGAAGGCAATATGTTCCTCTTGTATTCTTTTGTTACTTGCGATTATCCCACGAACGAGGTCCATGATTGTTCCACCTTCGCAGAGCTATAACATGTTGTTAGTTAATTATATTACATTCGAGTTAAAAAATCTAAATTAGATGAAAAGAGGTAACCGCAAAATTGCGTTTATTTATCGAATTCGAGCTTAAACTCGTCATAAATGTTATGAACGATTCATTGCTTATACAATTATTGTTGTATAATAATTCTTAATCTTTTTACTTATGATGTAATTGTGCAACATAAGATTGATATATGTTAATTGAAATGCCATTCTAATTGCGGAAGTAATTTATATCAGTGAGTAAGATTAGAATTAAGTTCCACATATACTTGTTCTTCTTCTGCAAGGGAATCTTTGGATAAAATATCTTCGAAAATAGAGTTTTCTCTTAATTCTCGTTTTTTTTTGCGAATTATGCTTAAATGTGCATAAAATTTTTATTATATACTAATTTTTGGATATTTTTTATTAGATACGTTTCATGAAAGTTAATTTAAAAGTTAAGTAGAAAAAGATTCTCGTAATCTGTTTCTCCCTAGAAATTAAGACTAAGCATCTAGAGAACTTATAATCGAAAAGTGTAATAAACTTCGCGTATATATGTCTACAATTACATGAAACGTGCGGTAATCATGAGTAAACGTGATCCATTGCTACGTTTATGTTACCCTAGACTGTTTCATACGAATCACAATTTGTAACAAAGATTTAACCCTTTTTTTCACATCTTTAATACATATTTTATTTAATCTCACTATTTTCTCAAATTAAAAAGATTTATTATTCTTCTCATACAGAATATATTTATATAAAATTCTCACTAGAGCTCACTTGTACTTAATCCTGTTCTGATTACAATTTTGTGTTCAGTTTTGTTAAAGTTATTCGTGAATAGCATCTTATTCGTATATGAGTGACAAAAAGAAGAACCTTTTCCTCAGATTTTACTCGTAGTAGTCGCGAAAAGCTTCGCCGAAACCTTACGTTCGCGCCAATAAAACTCGCTCGATATGAAATAACACCGGCGATAAATCTTTGCCACATTGTCGTTGCACGTCCCCTCTTTTTTTTGAAGTTCTCAGCCTTGTTTCTGCTTGAGCCCTCTTAAAGCCGATTGACTTACAAAGTTGCTATTCGGTCCACATCGTACCGTCGACGAAATACATCACATCTCCTTTCTATCGCTATATCAGTCTCCGCGGCCAGTTGCTCCTTTATTGCTTGTAATCTCCGGCAACGAGCAATCAGCGAGCTTAACGTAGCAACCGGCTACTCATTACGTTTCTTCGTTGCGGATACTTAGCTCGTCTCCGAGCCTCGCACGCGAGTTCGATTGCCGAAGTGATTCATGAAATTCAGGCGGATTTCGTCGTTTTCGACGTGTTCACACGTCACTTTTGAATCTGTGCGAGACGTGAGAAAGAAAGAGAGAGAGAGAGAAAAATTGATCGAGAATGTGGGTGGTCGAAATTAAAATTGTAAGAAATTTTCGTAAGCAAACAAAGATATCAAATGAGAGTGGATTACTGTACGAATGATTATAAATTAATTGAGATTGTGTTTGTTTAGTAGTATTTATGAAATTAAGTATAATTTTCTAAGTTTTTTTTTTGGAATATGTTTTTCCGTTCAAATTAATATTTGTAGATTTTCATATATGAAACTTCATAAACAAAACTATTGCAAAAGAAGATGGTGACGTTGAGTATATAACTTCGTCTCTTTTTTCTCTCTTTCTCTCTGTTTTTTATCAAATTAAATTTGATCAATAAAGAAACTCGAAATGTTAGAGAATATTTTCTTCCATATTTTATACATTTATAATTTTTCTTATTTTTATATTATTGAGAATATATCATATATTTTCATGACAGTATAATTTCGAAGTTAATGTTAAAGAAAGTACATCTTATTGCCAGTGCTATATTGTGTAAATTTAAAAGTTGATAAAAGTTAATGAAACGACTTTCTTTAAGAAACTTTTTGTGCATCGACGTGTTTCGAACGACAAGGCGTGACCAAAGGATCCCGATTTCTGAGACAACTCAGCGGATTTTTGAGTGCATGTATTACGTCAACTCTATCGTCGCTTTATCCGAGATAAGTAATAACATTTTGGGCACACACCGCGGAGGTCCGTCCGTAAATTAGAGCCGCGACGTGCCGAACCTCACCTGCGTACACGAACGAGTTTAATGATTGTTTAATGGGGGCGCGTGTGTCGTAAATTATCCGTGTATTCGACGGTCTCAAATGCTTGAAATTGCCTCCGGGTTCTGAGCACGGATATACATGGCAACCCTCGTTTTCTCTTCCTCTCTTTCACTGTCTCTTTCAAACCGCCTTCATCTTTCGTTCTGTATCTCTATATTCCGTGTCCTCTTTTTTTTTCCTATGTCTTTCTCTCGTTGAAAAATTACCACTTTGGAGGAAACATTACGAGGTATATTGCGCGACATCGATAGAAACTTTGCTGCGATTTCGACCTTCGGTGCAGTAATAAAAGTGATTGCAACTATAATAACACGTCTTGGAACAGAGCCTATATAAATGAGCTCCATTCACGATGCTAAATTATTTTTTATGATTTGGAGTATTAGTCACTTTATAATGTACAAATTATACTTCCATATTACATATAACTCTGTAAGCTTTTTATATTTTTCTATATATATATAATTATTTTTTTATTTTATAATCTAAAGCTTCTTACCTCCATGACAAACCATATTTCGTCGTAATCGGATTTCTTCGATGATCGTTTGCGATATATTCCATAGAAATCCGGCAGATTTGGATGACCGGCGAAATCACGAAGAATACGATATTCCTCTACAATGAAAGATTGCGTTTCCGGCGTGAGCTTTTGAATCTTAATGGCAACTTTTTTATTTCCTGAAACATAATCGATATGTATTTATCTCTGTATGTGATTATTCTTTGTTGTGGCAGATAGCAGTTTTCCTACGTTTCTGTATTTATGTTAGGGATGTACCGGTACTCACAGCCTTGTCTGGCTTTTTTACTACCCGGCCGGATAGCTGGATATCGTTAGTATCCAGCAATAATATATGTATATATCCGGCTGAAGTTTTATATTCACAGTTCGCGTCATGCAAAATTCTATTCTTTTCAGCTGAACTTCTTACACAGTTTATCTCTTTCCTCTTTTTCTTTTTACATTGGAAAGATAAAGAAAATTATTATAATTATTTTTCTCTTGCTTTCTTTTTTTCCTTTTCTTTTTTAAAAATAGAATGAAGAAATTGCACCGGATATTCGGAAAATATTTGGTTGCATGTTGGATATTTAGTGTCGTATTCTTTTTGGATATTTGGTATCCAGCAATTTTACAATCCCTAATTTATATTGTGATTTACATTTTTATGATTTTATTTCATGTATAGACAGAATATATGTCCTATTGTTGCGTACCAGCTTGGTGATCAATTCCTTCGTAAACGTCGCCGTAAATGCCGGTACCAATGCGATCCTTTAGTGCATATCTTTTTCCTGGATCTTGAATGCTGTCCAATCGTTTAAGAGTCACAGATCCTGTTTCCCGGTTCTTACTCCGATTTTCCATTTCCCTCTGTTCATCTTGGACGTTATCGTGCCAATCGTTTTCTCGTTTTCCGAAATCATTCATTTTGCAGATAGACAGCGTCTACCATCTGAAATATGCCAGAATAGAAACTCCCCCAAACTATTTATATAAATTATTTCAAATATTTAATAATGATTAAAATGTACGCATATGCGGAAAAAAGTATTTTGCAAATGATCATTTTTATGCAATTAGAGATTAAAAAATTTGAAATATTATATATGTATAATAATGTCTAGATTTCTTTGAAATAAAATATTATTAATTTTATGACATAATTAAATAATTAAATGCAAATTTAATAATTAAATTTTAATTTAAAACAAGCAGTATTATTTAATAAGAATGACAATAGAAGAGCATATTATATTAAAGCTTCGATAAATTACTTTATTAACCAATGTATAATTTTTCATGATATACAGATTATGTCGCACGAATTTCTGAATTTTTTTTTTTTTTCAGAAAACTGATGCTTATAGATGCAATACTTGTAAACGTCGATGATAAAGAAATACATCGTCACATCTTCAGAAAAATACATTTTCCTCTTGGATTAAGTCGCAGGATTGAAAAGATGACTCTTCGCTCTTGGAATATTTTAAGAGACGTCAAGATTGGGTTGGTCGAGTGTTTTAGCAGTCCCCGCTTCCTTGGCCCACAAAGGTGAGTGCTAATTATATTCTCTCTCGAGTGCCCCGTGAACGAGTGGTAATCGCTAATTAGTAGCTTGCTTCCTGAAAGCTTCGGCGGGCGTTGCCGGAGAAGAATAGGGCGAAGAAAGGATCGGAAAGGCGTCGTTGACCACGAACCTGACTCGCATCCCTGTCTGTTTATCGATCGTACGTTTTAATCGAATTATACAAAGCTTATTATATGCGCGTTGAGATTTAATCGAATTCCTTTTACACAAACAAATTAACACACGTTCATCGGAATTTTTCTCAAAGTGAAAATTACTTTCCTTAATTTGCAAGATGAGAAATAATTATAAGACATTAAAGTCATCATTTTCGTATCAATAAACATTTTCAATTTTGTTAATAAAATGAAATAAAATATAATATTTTGCAAATATTTTCATAAATATAGGCAACTGTTCTAGAAACGACAAATTAATTCATAAACTTATCATTTATTGACCGAATATTGATACTAATTGTAAAATTTAAAGGGCTATGAAATGTTGTACGGATATAGCCTATTTATTGCATATATGTTATACTACATATTAAAATAGTGAATAGTCAACTATAAGTTATTACATCCTGACAATTTATTTTTAGATATTTTTCTCGTAGCTTATGCTTTAGCATAATCCATTTATGAGTTACTCCGATTGTCTTCATTTCTCTTCTCTTGTTTTTTTAGGGCGCAGTTGGTAAGCTTCATGAAAGCATGTTGTTTCAAATCGGATTATCTCTCTCTCTCATTCAGTTCAAAATACTATCACATAATAAACGAGTATATTTCTTATTCTTTTTTTTCTTAACAATTTAATTTAATTTTATGATATAAAATAACGTGTTTTATGGTATATTTCTGCATAAATTTTATTTTTTGATGATTGTTGATCTTCGAAGATGCGATCACCAGTTAATTTAATGATATGCTCCGTTAATTATCGCGAATTAAGAGTTACACCTTCGCGTGTCGGTAAAAAATTAATCTACCATTTCCTTGACACGTATCCTCGGATCGCCACAAACTCGTATAAATCCCTAGCTATGTACAAGTCGGCAAGGAAATCGTCGAGTACGCAGGGCGAGAAAAGAGAGGAGGCACGTTGTTAGCCAATTCATTTATTCCCGGTAGGTCGGCGCCCGTCTGGCATAATCCATCGATTTGTCGGCACGACGTGTCCCGTGTAATGCCGCTTCTTGTAGCTTGTAATCGAGTCGGAGGAAAGGAGAGCGACTCGAGCGAGAGGACGGCGCGTCACTGACTATATGTGATCGGCTGTAAGAAAAGCCACTCGATCCGGAGAAGGTTCACAGTTCCATCCTCCATCTTCTCCTCCTCCTGTTACTCCCGGCGCCCTCCAGGATCTTCCTGTCTCTTTGTCTTTTCACCTTCCCTCTTCGTCCTGGGCTGGTCCTGCGTCGTCTTTCTTTTCGTTTTGCACCGATGCTAGTTTATCGATACGGTGGGGCGCTAAATTATTGATGCCTGACTGCACGTCGCGAGACAACGAAGAAGGAAAGGAGGAGGTGGACGTGAACGGATCCTGTGATTTCAGAAAAAAGTTTTCCGCGTCACTCGGTCCATCACCGGTCTTCCCGCTGCTCCTTCTCGCTGTCTTCGGCTTGTCCTCTTCTGCGTATTAAACAAGCGAGGTGAACTCGAGCCTGCGCTCTTTAAAAGGAAGGAAGAACTGCGGGACGACGAAACGCATGTTGTGAGAAAGTTTCGCGCGATATGTACGAGGAACCATTGCGAGGTATGTGTTAATAGGGATGAATTTACAATCTCTCTGATCTTTTCTGACTTGGCTTTATTCTGAGAAATTGATGCTTATTGTCCGTTTATGTTGCTTCATGGAAAACCTATTTGAATAATCGCTACTTCTTGAGAAGGATTATTATTACTATCATTAGATAAATGCTATTCTCGATTCCCTGTAAGTTTCCAGCGTCACTATTGCTAAGAAGGTATTACCATAGTACTGATTATACTTTTTTTTTTAAAAATGATGGTAATTGGGTAAGGCCAAACCCAATCCATAGCATTCCAGAAATTGAATTTAATCGCACAACCGTGTTGAGTAACGATTGATTGGTATATATCGATACACGCAAGGTAACGGCAAGGTGTAATGCCGCAAGGCAATCGCTGATCTGTTGCAACCTTCATTTGCATTTCCCACGTGATCAATCGACGTATGCAACGTATAGAGATCAATAGGCTTTCCAACCTTCATTTCTGCGTTTCTGCGAAATTGTACGTTCGCTTCTCCAAAAAGCACCTGTGGGAAAGTTGATATCTGTTCGGCTTGGAGGACGGTCGCCTGCCACAGCGGAATGTTAGCACCGCGAATCCCTGGGAAGAAACGGCAACGGTAGTAGAGTGGTAGAAGAAAAAAGAGGAGGGAGGGGGACAGGGGACCGAAAACGAGCGTCGTCGGATCCGACCGGACTTGGGACCAGTTGAAAAGGGTTCGGCACTCCTCTCGCTGGTGAACCGCTGACAAGTGGTTCGCTCGCTTCTCTCCCGTGCTCGTGCAAGAACCGCGCACTTACAGACGGCGTAGCAGCGTTAATCGTTTATTCCCTTTCCTTTTCTTTTGCACGACCAATTATTACTATCACAATTGAAATACCTAGAGAGCTTTCGCTTAGTTTCATAATGGATCCTCAATATGGTAAATCATTGCTCGAGTGACGTAGCAATCCTGTAAGGTATCGCAGTGCGTGAAATTAACGCGAGTTGTTCCTTTGTTTTATTTTCCAGATCTCCCTTTCTTTATTTTTAAAAAATTCTCCTTTTGTGTAATTTAAACTCTATTTCTCGTTTTCGACGTTTGCAAAGAAGCAATCACACGGGTCAAGTCTTTTCGCATGTTCGAACTATTCACGGCGTAGAAATGCGGATCGATCTCGAAGGCGTCTACGCTTTACGCGCTTCTTTCTTGCTTTGCGCCTTCTGCCTTTTATAGACGCTCTGCGATCGATGCTTTCGGCAGATAAAGTGTCAACTTGTTCGTAGATTCTGAGCTTGAAGTGTTGCAGTTCTCGCGTTCTTATCTCGAACAATCGTAGCAACTGTACGTTATTTCCATCAACGAGCTAATTGATACTGGGAACTTGGTCACTTGGTCTTTTCTTCGTCGAAGCTCATGTAACATTTAACGTCGGTGTATTTTTTGGGTTCGTGCGAGCAGGGAGAGGCTCCATCTTGGTCTTTCTTCGGTTGCCTTTATTTCATTCTTTCGTTTTAACAATGTCGATATTAGAAATGTTGATACGAAAGACATACAATTTTTTGCTTCGCTTTAAAACACAACATGAGATATCTATTGTATAAATGTTATAAAATATCATAAATGAGAAATAAGTACTTTTACTGCCACATGAAAATCATATTGACAATCTTCTTCTTTTAATACAAGGTATTTTAAGTTTACATTTGAGGTCTAAGATAAACATAGGTCCCCTAAAACCCATATTTCTGAGATACAGAACGTTGAAGTTTCACAAAAAAATCACATTTTCTTAAAAATTTCAGGTTATACCTGATATAAATCCATAAAACTTGGGTGAATAATCTATCCATAATATGTAGATCAAATATAATCTAAGATATTTATGAAATGTATTTTTTTGTGAAACTTATTGTCTTGTATCTCGGAAACTATTGATTTTAGAATCTATGCTTGACTTGGCTTTTGGATCTTAAATGATCTAAAGAATCGCCTTCTGAAGTTTAGATTAAAAATTCCGTATATCTTATCATTTTTGTAGTAATACATGGCAACTTTGTTTCAATAATATTTTAAAAACATCTAAAACTATAGAATGTAAACATTTTGTGAACGATGTTATTTTTGTGACTTCTTATTTTAGTCGCTATTCAAATACCTTCTTTATACTTGCTTTATATTTTAAAAGTTAGAGAATAGAAATTACAACATATTATTATGTATTGGAATGTGTTTAATATATTTACTTGATTTATTATACAGAGACGATCTTTAAAAAAATCTATGAATGTGGATGTATAAGAGAACTGATAATATGTTGCAGATTAAGCTCAAGTTAAATTTTTATCTTTTATTAAGTATTCGTTAGTGCGACTATTATATATTTTTCTTTCTATTGTTCGAACAGAAAGAATAAAAACGATTATCTGCACATATTACCCGCCTAAGTTTAATCGCGACACATTTAATTATTTGCCAAGTACCGATTACACTCTTTGTATGTTATTCTTCGTCACGTCCGCACTCATAGACTTCATTATTTTTCGCGTATGCGCGACTTTTCTCGTATCGTATGGCCCTCGCATTCGCGATAGGCGTGGTGATGACAAGAGGAGGGTGTGCGAAAATTGTACTTACTTACGTAAGGAATGCCGCTCTCTCAAGTCGTTCTGTGCAACAGAATTCACCTCTAATTAAAACGCGTCTAGCAGGTCGTGCAGACCCCGCGGCATTCAACCTTATAGTGCCAGTTGCGACTAAGTGTACTACGTCGCATTCGTGTAGGGGGTGACGGCCGCGGTGTGTGAGGGATGGCTTGGCTTCAGTGATCCAGTAATACCGATTTAATTAACTAACTGTCTATAACTCTAAGTAAGCCTATTAGCTCATTGATTTTACTCGCCAGACTGCCGTCCAACCATTTCACCGTTCTATTTTCTTCCCTTAGAAATCCATATTGTCTTCCTTCGTCATTATAAGGATCGTTTTAAGTCCTATTGAGAGGATTGTCTAGGTTGTGTGGATAATCTTTGACCTTCTCCCCTTTTCTCATCTTCATCTTTCTTTTCAGACTTTTCAAATTGCTTATCCGGATTGAGAGATATTTAATAAGTTTGCTATGTGCGCGATGATGCTTTTCAACGTTTTCACTTATCTCTTTCGCAGACAGCTTAATCTTTATTCATAGAATACTTTACGTGAGAAGAAATAATTGTTTAATACTATTTGGATTAATTTTACATTTATCGTCACAATAAATTACAAAAATAAAATCTATAATCATAATTTTTTTCACTTATTTATAGTTATTTTTACTTAGTAAAAAAATAAAGGAATACTAAATATTATATATTTTGTTATTGTACGTATATTGTTACGCCACATAAAATCTTTTTTTATTATTTCTTATTAATATCTATAAGAAAGAGAATTAATATTTTTAGATTATTTTTTTATATAATATTAATGATACAAAATGAATTTAGTAAAAGTCTAAATAGTAGTTTTGTAAAAACAAATTTAATCACTCTTAACAGAGAAAAATCTAAAATTCTTTTGACGACTTTTCGTCGCGCATTAGTTTTAAAATTAACACATTAGAAATGTGCATGTAGAAGAAATGCGTAATGCGAGTTTGATAATGAAGTAAATGAAAAAAACAAGAAATAAATAAGAGATAAGAAATTAATAAGAGGAAAATATAAATAAGAGAAGCGATTGCGTCTATGTGTCGTTCTAGTCTTATTCTTCGGATGTAACTTGGAAAAAGATCTCTTGGGGCGGCGCGCGCGCGATTAATGCGCTTTATCGCGATTTCTTCAGGATCGTCCTGGTCGTTGTCGTCAAAGGGAGCCGCTCATGGGACTGTGCAATTAATGCGGATGCGCGCCTTCTTGCTTCACGAGTGTTTCCTTGGATTTCGACGTTTTATCGTGAACGTGTATCATTGCCATTTTGCTTACCAGTCATCAACTTATTAGCAGTGTGTTATGCGCGGAAGCTTATAAAAAAGTTTTATATCACCGGAAGCTTATAAAAAAGTAATTAACCTTCTTTTGCTTGTGAGAACAAAAATAACTTGATAATCTCCTGCTGTTTATGATAATCGATATTTGAATGTCAAAGTGATTGAGTTAATATGAATATTTATAACAAATCTCTTTTTTAGTATAGGAGACAGATAAATTAAATTATATATATGATAACATAATGAAAGAAATTGTGTAATGAAATGATAATGAAATAAAACAGATAATTGAATATATTATAGTAATACGAAATAAAGATGAAGTTATATATCGTGAAAATTAATTATTATGAGGATTCATCATGCAGCTATCATCAATTGGCTTGAGCCATTCTAAGGAGCAATTTCTTTGGGCGATTACGTATGAGTTACGCGAATCATGGAGTGTTATCTACTGCTTTGCTTACTTTTCATCGTCTCATACAATATTAACATATTTTTTTATTTCTTGAACTTATTATTTATACATATTTTTCATATTTCCTTCAGTTTGAATCTTTTATATTGGTTTTATATCGCTCTTTTGCCTCCGTGTGACTTTATCGATTGTTACAAAAAATCAAATACAAAAAACTATTTATGATAAAATTATATCGTTCGCACTCTTATTATTACTAATGATTTGTAAAAAAGAAACAATATACGTACGATATCAAAGTGTTGCACGGAATTAAATGATTGAAGATCATTGATGAATGAGAAATTTTATCTGAATAGAATATGGTTGGCAATTATAAGTATTTTCTGTAGGTGCAAGAAAAAAATAATATATTAAATATATTGTTAAGTCAAATCATTAACTTTTAAAAGTTATTGACATAATCAGATATGAAATATGAACATTATAAAGGTAGCTGTTTGAATCTTTTTTCATTAATACAGTTTTATTGATAGTCAATATCTATAAAATAGTATTTTTAATGTACTCTGACACTCCTTTGTTTTTTGTCATCACTTATTTAATAGCATGTCTTTATATGATACTTAAATCTGTAATTAGATGACGTGCAGTAATATTGATGGTAGTAATAGTGCAAGTATGTTGTCAGACAGAAGTATATAATTAGGAATGACGTGGTAAGGCAATTAGCCTTGATTGTTAACTCCGCGGTTTAGATTAAATGCACTTTTTTCTGTTTAAAAATAGGATTGGCACAGATCTTTCTGAGATTCTGATGTGTATTTATTTATAACAGTCCTTAATAAGAAAAAAGCTTGTGAATATTTAAATTATTGAAATGAGACAATCAGCAAATACTAAAGATATTTCTAAAAATAAAAATATTATTTGGACTATAATTGCTATAATAATTTGACAAGACATATGAAAAAGGATACAATAGAGGATATTGTTTGAAGGAACTCTCTTTATTGTACGCGTATTATTAAATTGTGTACAATCGTGCCTGCCAGGACACGCCTTTCGTCTAATAATACTGTGCTGGAGGTTTTACAGTTCACGTAAAAGTTATAAAATTAAATATTAAATAAAGCGTCGTTATAAATAAATTATGAGTTTACTTAGCCTATGGATCATTTTATATTACTCATGCCATTGCGGAATAGTTCGCGCAAGATTTGTCCTAATTCGATTGGACTTCTACAATTGATTCACGTTTCTCCACTACTCAATCCAATCGTTTGCAAATGATTGGTAAGTCGAAGTATAATTTCCGTAATCGACGTTTAGTAAAGTACGATTTATGTCAGTCAGTTTTGCGTGGTTTTCCATCACATCAAGACTCGTTTACGAAATTCGAGATTGGACTCTAATATAATATACAAATTCGCATCAAAACTTTACTTTCTCACTGAGAAATAAGAGTCAAGACAATTTATCAAAACGCATTCAATGCGCGCTACTCTATCATAGAAATTGCATGATTTTGAAAGAGCACGAATAACGTGTCGACGAGTAAAAAATTGTGTTAATTAATTGTATAATTATTATCATAATTATAATCGTATTTAAAGACTTGTTGGTCCTCGTGGAAAGAAATTTAATTTTATTAACAAAGATTACCTTTCTACTACGTTCGCACAGTTTCGAAATTAGTAGATAAATCCATTCCAATATCATGATAGTTCGAGAGAAGTGCCTGGTAATCCTGGTTCCAATAAGAACTATATTATTAATTCTACTTATGCGTCCCTTGATCGATTCTTGCGAACAAACAACCTCGTTGCGCACATCGGCGAATCTTCGGAGCTAAATTTCTTCTCTCATTGAATCGACGATGTAGTTTCGTCGGCGAAGGAAGAAAAAACATTCGCGTCAATTTCCGTCAGTCTTAGACTTCCGTCTTTTGTCTTTCATTTTCTTATGCCATCTTATTTACAAACCGTGATCCACTCTTCTACCGTGCAATTCTGACAATGTACAAAGCAGCACCAGTGAAATTTGCATTTGCATCGCTCCGTTCGCCGTTGTCGTACCATATTGTAGCCTCTACCGCAACATAGATCAGAGCATCCATCTCCGCCGGTGCTGGTCTTGTTGCATTTGCGGCCAGCGGTGCCAGGAATGTCGATCGTCGGATCCTGCTCGCAGAAGTTCGGTGATCTCTGGTAGTAGTACAGCTGATTGGGGAGATCCCGAAGTTTCCTCTTGCGGCCACCCCCGCGACGTTTCTTCTGCTTCTGCTTTTGCCTCCGTCGCGACCCTCGAATCCTGTTCGACGGTATCACACTGCCCAGATTGCTCTGCGTTACCAATACAGCGTTTCTAAAACGATTCTTCAGGACTTTGCCGACTACTCGGAATTCCGGAACGATTTTCCAGCAAGTTTTCAGTTCACATGACCCGGACATGCCGTGGCACTTGCAGCGTATCTGCATGTTGTTTGCTAATGCCTGCAATTGTGTTAAATTGTGAATAATTAGTCATTACATAAAATGAGAATTAAGAATTTGATAATCAGTATTTATTTTCCATACAATGTAAATAAAGAGCATTAATTACATAGATGTTAATTATGTAAAATACTTTTATATAGATATGTAAATTAAAATCTTTTTAGTGATTCAAATTTTTTACTAATTTACATTTTTTTCAAAAAAGATTATGTATTATTATTAGGTTTGCAAAATAATTATTTTAATATCTCATTTTAATATCTCATATCTTTTCAATGGACTTTTCTAAAAACTTCTGTATCTTCTATTTCAATCACTTATTATTCAGAAATTTTACATCTTTGTTGAATAAAATCCAAATCAATTTCAAATTAGTTTAAGAATCTATGAAAAAAAACCGCGGCCAATCACACTGAACTTGGAGAACATTTTGTATATTGACTGTTCTGAATGATGAAGCTGCGCTAAAAAGTCGCTTTCACGTCGGTTGACTTTGTACAAAACGGTCAATCGACTTTTTCATTTGCGTCTGACACGGTCGGGATCTCTTTTTCGTGCAGGGCCTTCGATCCAGCGGACAGGGCAGGCGGAATCGAATCCTTCTCTCAAATTGCGATATCCGCGATGCCGCTGTTGTGACGTTGGCTGAAAAACGCCGGTTCTAACACGCTGTACAAACAGATACGAGTCGTTCGGATGTGTGGGGTGCGCAGAGTGGTCAAGAGGGTAAGAGAGGAGGAGAGGGAAGAGAGGAGGGCCCAGTTTCTTTTAAACAAAGAGGTGTCGCGTACAAAACAGTTAATGAGTCTACGGCTGGGTGGTCCAGCCTGGGGCTTCGTCTTAATAACGTCGAGGCGAGAGAGCGAGCGTGGAGAGGTCCATGAAGGAGAGAAGAGTCGGTCTTTCTCTCTTCCTTTTCCTCTTTCTTTCTCTTTCTCTCTCTTTCAGTTTGCTTCTCTTCGTCCTTCTTTCTTTCTGGCTCCTTTTTCGTTCTTTTATCGCAGTGATGGGAGAGAAGGAAGGAGACCGTGTATCGCTAAAAAGTAAAAGCCGGAGGAAAGACAGAACAATGAAGAAAGGACGAAGAGAAGCGAATCGCGCGCAAGATAATTTGAAGCTCTCTCACGGACCTACGCATGACGGCGTGCGCGCTACATTATTCGCGGACGGACGCGGCACGCGATTGCGAATTCGCTTCCTCTCGGGATTCCCCGCCGACCATTTAACGGTACATTTCTTGCGCGCGCCTGCTTTAAGATGGCGCGTCATTTATCGTGGGATATCATGTGTATATACGAAGACTGTTATAAAAAGATGATAATCTTGTTGTAATAACTTATGTTAAAATGTAGCTCAGCTTTCTCCGTCAATATGATCGTTCAATGTTTACAAGCATGTAGCTTATTTACAAAACGAGTAATAGCAATATACTAGACAGAATATCGCTGGAAGCAATTTTATGAGAGCGAAAGACATGAATAGAAAGTTTAAGCAAGCGAGAAACTAAATAGTTATAATAATTAGCAATATTTTTTAATTACGTAATCTGAATAATAGAAGATGCATATATCATTTAAAGACTATATTTATTACATAATATTCTTCAAATCGAAATATATATTTTTAGTTGTATTTTTCTCTCTAATACATTTTAACACGTTACAATATCGAAATGTAAGATTAAAAAAATTTACATTTAGATTAATAATCTTATATTAAGATTATTAAAAGAAAATATGAGACATGATATTTCTTCTTTTTCGAGTTTATTATTAATGTAAATATGCTTATATCCGGAGTTTAACGATGTCAAAATTGGAAAAGTAATGCTTACCAAACGACCGGCTTGATTATTGTGTAGATTCACAGTAGACTGTATGTCGCCGGCTTTCTCCCGCGTGTCTAGGAACTGCCTCGAGAATTCCATGCCGTATTCGAGGTTGTGAGAGCAACCACCCCACTTAAATGTGATATCTCTGGTAGTCGTTGGCGGATTATCCGTATAGTGCAAAGGATCGCAGCTGCAAGAAAGCAGGCGGCCCATACTGCAGGCACGAGCCACGTTATGAGCCACGCCAGCTGCCGAAATCGCGTAGGCGAATGCCGTCTCTCTATAGCCTGTAACAGAATGTGATCGATAGTTAGCCACTGTATTTTATTCCATTCTTATTTTACCAAAACTGTCAAAAAATAAATCATCCCTTCCATGATTTATCTTTTAAATTAATGTATGACGTATCGCATTTTTTTCACATTAATTCTTTGCATCTTTTGGTACGTTTCCTAGACAAAAATTTCAAGGTTTAAATAGTTTTCTCATTAAACGATTGCAGATTTAGGAATGTCTTATTAATTAAATTTTAGGATAGTAAATGGGTAATAGGTCGATTTAGTTTATCATGTTATGTTGATCTTTTGGTATGATAGAGCCACGTTGTGATATAATAAAATTGGGATCATTAGGTATTTGTAAGTAATTGTTCAAGATAAGATGCATTGAAGTATCGGGAAGACACTCGTATCTCAGTTGTCTCCGTTAGCAAATTGCTGATCGTCGTCAATGACACCGTCGAACACGACATGGATAATATACGCAAGGCTGCGATATCGCTCTCTCCTCTCGTGGATAAAGGCAGAGATCATGAAACAGCGGGACACCGGGGAAGCCGAGCTTCCGTAGAAGGAACTTCGGTAGCGAGTTCGGGACAGAACGAAACGATGGGCCGACAGACAGACAGCCATCAGGCGCAGTTCAGAGGTAGATTATTCAGCCGTCCGTCAAAACAAAGTGCGGCCATCAGCAGCGGCGGCCGGCGGGCATCCACTGTCCGCATGTATAAACGATCTCGCAACGGGGTGCCTGAAGCAATGCGATGCCAAACTCCGTCTTCGCGAGAAGTCTGCGAACAAATCGCGATTTCTCGCCTAATTCTACGCGAAAATTGTGAACTGCCGCGAGATATCGTCTAACTTTAGCAACAACATAATAGCTTGAAGATGTCTGATTTTTTTAACTTTCATTGTTTGAAAGTTGACTAGAATTTTCAATATTTGACATCATATTTTTCATTGCAATGTAAATTTTTGTAGGTTTATCACTTTTGGATCTTTTAATTAAATATGTTATAAATGGATAATAAATTTATATGCGCTTATTCTCGGAGTATTTGAAGAGGACGAAGACATAAACGAATATAAAATGGAAGTTAGTGTTTCGAAAAAAGAGTTAGTTATTGGGTCACTGTAATAAGTAATGCGATGTCGGATGTGTGGTTTTTCTGTGAGCCCTTCAAGGTCTCCCAGAATCTCCGAGACATCTTTCAGACTCGATTGACAGACGGCCATTCGCGAAACTGCTTTGGTGGCTGCTCAACTTACAAACGATACGACGCACAACTATCTTTGAATTACAGGAATACAGGATAGAATAATTTTTTCTTTTTCTCATGGTTACATTACCTTTTTTCTTCGCATTGATGTATTCGAAACTTGTTTGGACAATTTTAAAATATTCATATTAATATTAAAAGTTATAAAAGAAGTTAGAAATTAATATTAAAGAACTAAAAATTTAAAGACGTTTAACTTTTTATCAGCATCTTTATATTCTAATTCGCGAATGAATAAATAATTGTAGAAATTGAGTGAAAGAAGGTATATGAAGCATTTATAAAGAAATTACATGAAATATTCATTCTAATTATGTAAACTTTGAATGGCGTAATAGAATATCATATAATAGAAGTTAAAGCATTTAGTATTTAAACTATAGAACTTTGGTTCTTTTTTTGGTTACTATTGCATTGAGGCACGATAAAAGCTACGAATATGAATGACAATGAAAGATTTCTTCAGTCAATATCAACTGTTACTAGATTACCTGACGAAATGGATCTATTAGATCCAATGGATTGTTGCTCAATGTAGAAGGCAATCGGACAGCTGGCAGCTGATTACGTCATTCTTCGTCAACAATGTTAAAAAGACTTCTTCGTGAAATCCGAAGATCGTCACCGACTAAAGCATTTCTTCGAGATTCCCCAGACTGATAGGAATGTCGGGGTTGAGAACCAGGATGGATCCACTAGTTTTCGGCGGATACCATCGAACTCGATATCGCGACTTGATGTCCGGAATGCTAGTTTTGGTGCCGAGAATAGCACGTCTTCTCTCGGTGGAACGAGATGGAATGAGGGGGGCCTTTTATGTGGTCTTACAGTGGAAGAGGTGGTTCGAAGCTTCTGCTATATACGGGTATTGGCAGCAACTGTTTTATAATGCAGATAGCTACCGTGCCGCGAGATCGTTGTTTCTCGACAGTGAGAGGGACGGAGGGAGCGTGTAATAAATCCTCTGCGGGTAGTTGTACGTCTCTCCTCTCACCGGACAGTGGAGAACCCAAAGTGGAAGATAGGGAAGAATCCTGAGGAACGCGCAGCGATCTCTGCTCCTTTCGTTTCTCGTCGCAGCAGTCTTGGTGCAGCGACGTAGTGACGAATGGTGCACAGGCCTTGCGCTACTCCCACGTGTCAGATCCAAATCGTTATTTAGATAACTCAATAGATAGTGTTCGAGGGAGGTCTTGCGAAGACACGCGTATCTTTTGAATGCAATTAATCCGAAGACAGAGATATCAAATTGATTCTACAGATATCAAGTTTGTTCAATTAACTTTTCTTTTAGCTTTCCGTCGTATCTCCTCTATTTTTTAACTATTGTCAATGTAATACCATCTAGATGTTCTAGAGATAAGTGAAGTGCTTACAATATATTTTAGAATTATGATATTGAGAGAAGATTGTTTTAAGTTTGCAGTTATTGCTGTACGCTTGATAAAATATATAGAGAAGTTAAATAATTGAAGGCTGCTGTTATTTTGTTATTGGTATTTGTTAATATTTCATCGTGATAAGCCAATTAATACAAACAATTTTTATATTTTTGTGAACTGCCGCACGATTACTAATTATTACAAATTATATTGTTGAAGTTGTTATGTAAATAATATCGGCTGAATTAATATTTAGATGACTTAGGCCAGGTTGCATCAACGTTACTTTAATTTTAAGCGAGGCTTAAAGGCCCGTCTACAATACACGGAGTAA
Organism: Trachymyrmex cornetzi; assembly: GCF_001594075.2. Classification (NCBI taxonomy): domain Eukaryota; kingdom Metazoa; phylum Arthropoda; class Insecta; order Hymenoptera; family Formicidae; genus Trachymyrmex; species Trachymyrmex cornetzi. The sequence continues at coordinate 2,019,762 of NW_017300267.1, forward strand.
GAAGTAAGAGTAAGAAATTGACCAATCACAGTCGATTATTCTTCTCACATTCGACTGTGATTGGTCAATTTCTTACTCTTACTTCTTACTCCGTGTATTGTAGACGGGCCTTAAAACTCTCTTTGTTCCTGTCCCTTTTCGGTTTTAAAACGAAATAGAAATAGTTTTAAGTCTCGCTTAAAGTCAAAGTAAGATTGGTGCAACCGGGCCTTAATGAACAATACGCTAGATAGACTTGTATAAGAATGCTAGTGTCCTTTGTGCTTTTAAAGTACGAATAAATCCAAATGTAAGAGTTGTTTGTTTAATTAATGACATTATTTTTTTTGATTCAATAGAAAAGTACTATTTATCTATTACTTCTACGGATGCTTGACGGCTCTTTAATTAATACAGAAAAAGGAAAATTGATTAGTTGACTTATGGGCAATGTATCTTTGATTTAATGACATATTTATCATGTACGAGCTCAATTTATCTCTCGACGTTAGAATTCAAAAAGAGTGACCTGAGTTAGTGATCTTAAAATTAGAAAAAAGGGCCTTCATTTTGACGTTTCCATATTTATATCTATAAATCCAGTTTTCGTGAAGCATCGTGTCAGTATGGGGAACGCGACAGCCGGTCCGGTCTTCTTGTGTGGGCCCTACGCTGCGGAGCGGTCGAAGATCGGTTCCGTGTACTTTTCATAATACATTAAGTCGTTTTGCTGAAGTCCGACGAAATCGTGACGATAGGCGAGAGAAGCCAGGATTGGAGCAGGGGGGGGGGGGGGGGGGGGGGGAAACGAGAGGGTAAGAGAACCGTGTCCGAATGACTTGAGCTATGAACGGCTCTTCTCGAGACCCGAGGCCCAAATTTAACACGGTGGATTTCTCAAACGATCGTAGACCATCTCTCCACCTGGCCACCGATATCTTAAAAAGGGACAGTGGTTGTTAGTCGCGCTTGCTGTGGTACAAGCTTCTCGGAAGCTATTGCCCTCTGACTCGAGAACCAAAATCTAATAATGGTCGATCGGTTGTTGCCAATGTTACGGATAATCAGCGAATCGCGAATCTTTTACACATCTTTGGTGTAAAAGTGCGACGAATACGAGGAAGTTTTTGTGCGTGAATATTCGCGAGTGATGCAGCTTTGTACAATGAAGGACATTGTGTCTTTTACGACGTAAAGATCAAATGTTTAACTAGTAACTTTATCTAACATAATTTGCTTGTTTTAACTTTCCATTTTTTAAACATTTTACGACAAACCAAATAGAATTAACATAATGGAAACTAAGACGGTTTACCGAGCTATTTCGCGATACACACGAGAAAAAGGATTGTACTTGTAAAAGAGTGAGCTTCGCCTTGTTAGAATTCTACGATCGGTCGGACGGGCAGCTTTACATAACTCTCGAAAAAGTCGTGGAATCGACACCTTCTCCTGTCTCGCGAGCAAGAAAAGGCGTACCGATCCACGGAGGCAGATAACGAGGGGCCGGTTGGGAGAAACGGGCCCCCGGGTCTGCGGACGAGCTTAAGCTTTCAGGTCAGGTGCGCCCGATGTCGCGCTCTCGCGCATTCGTCCGACACGATATATGTTTCCTCTTGCGGCGCACGTACACGCCACGACGAATTTATATGTCACACCGGAATAGGCCGACCGTGGGGGCAGGGTCTTCTTATGGAATTGGGACAGGTTTTCGGGGTCTGCCGCGGGTAGGTTACGCCGTGCGCTTTGATTTAAGGAAACGCGTCGTCTCGCCTCGCGTCGCCTACACCGTCCCGTCAACGACGTCGTAAAAGATTCCACTTTGTACCCTTCAAGGAACTTGTACGCAGCGATTATATACGATGAGAAATCGCCTAGAACTTTTTGTAGATTTGCCAAATATCATTATGGAATTTTTCGATTGTAATATTCAATTGTCTAACGTGTTCTGTGCAATTTGTACACAGAAAAAAGGAGTCTGGTAATAACTATCAAATAAGTGAAATAATTTCAATTAAATGTTGCATTAGTAAAATCATAAATAATTTTATTTATCTAAATATTTGATAAATGTTATCAAATACAATAATATAACCAATCGTTAATTTGGTAATAATTGCTAAATATTTAGAAAAATTAAGTTATTTTTGGTTATATTAACCGAACTTGATTAAAATTATTTTATTCAACATTTGGTAGCTATTAACAGACTCTTCTTTTAATATATTGTATGTCTCGAATATACGTGTCTAAAGTTTTTATTTTTCATAGCTATATTATGTCATTAGATGATCATATCTATATTTTGTATTTTAAAAATAAAATATTTTATTATAACACAAGTGTAATCGACATTTTGTAATAATTTCTTTATAGACAAAACGAATTTACATTTGTTCTGTATTATTTGTTATATAGAATGGATTAACTTCGTTTATAGTATTCTTCTAAAAATTATTTAGAGTATTTATCTTTGAAATTTCACTATTTCGGGGAAACTACTAATGTTGGCATTATAAAAATTTTTGATTGCATACTATTTTTTACATGATTCTAGTAGTTTATTTTAGTTTCTTAACGAAGTCTTATTTTTCGTTCATTTATATTTATAGTGCGAACCGAGACGAATTTAATGATCCAGGAAACATTAATACGCCATTAGTGGGAAGATAGATTATTAATCACGAGTTCAGATCTGATCAGATAGTTTCGCTCGTTAAGTATTCTTAGTGGAGCGTCGAGACGCTCGGTGCGATTGACTCGCGGATCTGTAGATCCCATATACAAGATTTTTCGCGTTTAAAGAGCTAAAAATGGCTCCATCTGGTGATTATTAAGAGAAGTTACCAGCGCCGTAAAGTCAGGGAATAATACGAATACGAAAAATATTAATAATTAAATGATGAGTAAACTAGCCAATAATTAGGAATCGGCGCTCTGTGTGTATGTAAACGGTGTGCTTAAGTGACTAAAATCGTTATAGTCCAATAATATATTTCAGTAATTTTAGCAAATTAATAACGTTATTAATTTGCTGAAATATGTTATTGGACTATAACGATTTTAGTCACTTTAGGCGCACCACTTATAGCACCGATTCCTAATTGCTCAATTTACTCATTATTTTATTATTATTATTATAAGGAATCATACTTTTGTAATTATATACAAAAAGTATTCTTAGTATGTACCTCGTTTAAGAAGGACGCTGCTCTGTTGAGTTCTGCTGCTAGGTGTGAGCGACGAACAGTTCCACCTGTGCCACATGAACTGATATTGACATTCGGTTATGGCTGTTTGTAGCCCTTTGATCGCGGCTATGGTGACATCGGGATTTCTATGGCAAAGCTCGCGTTGATCCTTCGTCAGTCCTGGAATGCCGTTACAAACGACAGCGCTGCCACTCACCCAATCATCCACTGAGTTGCTCATTAGGCAAGTTGCGCTGGAAAAGGTAGCAAAGTGATAATTGGCGCGTGGATAATCGTTGATTTCTTCGATTGCCTTAAGCGGTTATCATTAAGGTACTAGGCTATGCGATAATTAAATACGCAAAATTAGACAAAATTTTTTTTTTAATCAAGACTAGATAAACTGGAAAATATATGACGAAATAAACACATCTTCTTTCACTTTTACGGTTAACACAGAAATAGTACAATGTGCAATTCGATAATATGGCTATGTTATTTTAAAGTTTTTTTTTAAAACAAAATTAATGTCATATTACGTGCAATTTTAGTTCGATTTTAATCGCAAGTTTTGAATGGCGGGGCTATATAATTTTTCCATCATTATTAGAGACATTGTCATTTTGTTTAATTTTTGAAACGTCGTTCTTTCGATGATTACCAAATGGAAGTGCAAATATGTATAAAAACGCAATTAACACCTTCGCGTCTTTCTTGGAAAATTTTGCAGAAAAAACTTGTATGTTATAAATTATGTCATATATTTGATTTGTCATAGATTTTTGCGAAATTCTAATGATTCTTTAATTAAGTTAAAATATATACATATGCATACAAAAAAATGATATGTCTTTGTAGAAATTAACAAGAATGAAAGTGTGCGATAAGCTACAAGTATTTCCCGCTAAGTTACAACTCGCATCATAGTCTTTTACTCTTTTCAATGCCGTTACTTCTCTTTTCAGTTGCGAACGTACATATTAGTTTAGCGTATGTCGAGTGTAATTAGTGACGACGTGCGGAAGCAGGGAAGCAGCCGGTCAAGCTCGCCACCTGGTTAAACTCGCGAAACTGATTATCGTTGAGTTCTTCGCTGATAACGGTGTGTAAGCAATTACACTATGGATAATCATCGGTATTGAGATACTAGAAAACATCGATGTTTTATGATGAGAGCATGAATAAAGAGAATACTTAGACTCTTTTCTTGAAAAATGAACTCGGTTTAATCCTTTTGATTACTCATAAAATTTTATTTCTACTTGTAACGAATCTTAAAAAATAACAATATGATTTTCTAAAATTTTTATTTATTTATTAATTTTTTCCATTCAATACCTTACACTGTAAAAACAAAAATAAAATGTTAATTTTAACTTAAAGACGTATAGTGGACTTAACACAAAAATGTTAATTTTAACATTTTTGCATGTCTCAGAAAATCCCCCGTACGTATATTTAAGTCAAAATTAACATTTTATTTTTGCAGTGTATTTGTATTAATGGGGATAGTTTTTAGCAAACCTATTTAGTCAGCGATTAAATGGACAGCTGTACCGATGTTTGTTTTAAACAGCAATTTCTAAATTTCACACTCGGAACGTTAATGGAAATACTTGTACGAAGAGGTACTAAATATCGAGAGTTGGTCCAGCTTGCATCTTCGAATCTATAAGGTGCAGCACTAATCGCGGCAGTCTGAAGCAGGTTTTACGGTTGCGCGCGGGTACTTTCGCGCACGCGTGCACCGCACGCGAGCGTCCGTTTTCCTTCAATTTTACGAGGCCGAGGTCAAGAGGTGCGAACGTTTTTAAAGAGTCGATAAAACCGTTTCTATCTTGCCGTCTGTTTCTGCCATCGCGCTCCTCGGAGAAGAGATGGCAGAAGGAAAGGCCCATACGCTCGGCTCCTCCGGTTCACCCTCCGTCCCATCCCCCGCTCGGTCCTGATAACGGCATCCATCTCTTGGAAGAGAAGCTCTTAAAACGCTATCTTAAGCGACGGCTGCTGCCTAATGGCCGCGTATTACGGCGTACCGGGTGTTAATTAATTTCGAGGTGAAAAAAAGGAACGGCAGAAGCGAGCGTGCGTGTTCTATACATGGTCTGGGTCGCGTGTATTCGAGAGCGTGCGTCAGTTCGTCGAGAGAGAGAGAGAGAGAGAGGAGGGTTGTTCCTTCGCTTTTCATTTGTCGTTATAAGATCCGAATTTTCGTTTCCTGTTACCGCGCGCTTTACCAAAAGAATACACCGTTAGAATTTTTACTACAGCGTTTTTTATTGTCTGCCGAGCATATTTACAGTCAGTAAATAGTAAGCTATAAACTGAACTCCTTTATCGAATTCTGCCGGATTAACCTACCGCTCTCTCGGGCTGCGCTTTCTTTGTGTGTGGAGTGCCTTTGATCCTTTACAATTTTTAAGTTTTATAAATGCCAATATATTTTAAAGTCTTCGATAAATTATTTTTTAAATATAAGGAATTGTGAAGAATATGTATTTTAAGTATTTTTGTAAATATTAAAAAGTGCAAAATATTATTATAAAATTATTCTATTTTTTTTTACAGCAATTTTTTTATAGCAATCTGTTCTCAGAAGTATAAACAGAAAAAATTAAATAGCAAAAATTTGGAATTTTCTTGTAAGACATACAGTTAGTATAATTAAATAATTATCCGCGCAGAAAAGTTTCGTGAAAATTAATATAAATTGTTAAAACATGAATATATGATCAAAGTTCTCTATCGATCATTGGAACTCGCAAGATTGGCCAGCAGCGCGAAAAGATCGCCATAGCCTTCCTCACGATCATTAATCTGCTCGTAGCGTTTCGAAATGGTTTATTTTTTCCTTGGAGGGGCTCTCGGTGGAGTCGTAGGGTTCTGCAGGATGTCATGGGCGGGTGCAAGGCTCTTCGTGGGTCGTTTGGTTATCTGCGGGTACAAATTAGCGGACGAGCTTCTTCTAAAGTAAAAGCTGTGTATAGCACCCGCGTGAACGAAGAAAGAGGAGCAAGACGAAGAAGTCGGCGACAGCGAATTCAAGGAGGATAGAGGAAGGAGAGGACACGGGGAGAATGGGCATTAATAAGAAGAAAAGGTAAAAAGGTCCTGACGCGATACTTCGTAGTGTGGGAAAGAACGATGTAGAAGGGGGAGGGGGATTTTAGGGTCGCGGAGGTTATTGAGAGCTCCCATTACCGGTACACCGTTGCACCGCTGCTATCTTTCGCGCTATTGATGATCTACCGAAAGCAGATTAATGATCTTAACTCTCCCAACAAATTACGGAAGACACCGCGTACCTGCAGAGGAAGTTGGATTGTATCAAGAGATTCCTTTCGCTACCTCTCGTCTCGGCTTCCCCGCTCGTGCATGCGTCTCACTTCGCGAATAAGAAACGAGCCGGATACGTAAGGCAATTATTCTACCGAACCTTTTAAAGCAATCGTTTTGTTGAAACCGTAAATCTTTGTTTATTAATAAGTATAATTATTATCAAATTTATATTACGACGCAGATTATGAATACTCGGTAGATTTTTAATCTATCGAGAACAATCTTTTCGAATTAAAAAATATTGGATGCTCGTTATATATGGAGTTTTTTTGCAAGAACTTCTTCTCATTACGTTTATAGGTATAAAATAAACTTTAAATAATATTTTCCAAACCCCAATAAAACTACCATAAAATTATATTGCAATTAAAAGGATAAAGACACTTAAAAAAAGATGATTTTTTTATAAAATTATAAATCATAATCGTAAAGTATTAAATTTTAACTATTCGTTTATTTATGCACGCACAGCACGTTGCGTTAATTCTTATGGACCAAGTGTGTGATTATTTCGTCACAGTACCGATTAAAGAATGAGACGTTAAATAAATTAGAGATCATTTATTTCATGAAATATCAAGCTTTTAATTAAGAGTTGCGTGTGTTTAAAGTTGCATTTAAAGGCTGAAGTAATAATTAAAACGCAGTAAAATCGATTTATTGCACAAACAATCAGCGCTTTTACCAGCGACCGTTACAGTTTCACTTCGTTCTTCAGGTGCTCGATCTCGGGTGCTCTGGGAATCCACTGGGCAAATCGGAGACGAGATACGCGAGCGCGTGTCCCGCATTTTTGCAATAATCTAAGGGGTCGCAGAAGAATCCAAGATGGCGACATGCACGTGTTTTATTTAATCCCTCCTTCCCTTTTCGTTCTGCTCGCGGAGATGAGAGAGGAACACGGCACGGAATTTCGCGTCTAATGGGATATACTCAGTGGAAAGAGAGAACTCGCCTTTTTTCATGATCCGACCCGCGAGAATACCTGCGGTAGATATCGTGGTGCCTCGCTCTTCTCTCGATCTTATGAGAGTAAATCGATTTCGCGGCGAGTACATTGTCGGGAATGCGATAGGCCGCGAATTACGTTTTGCAGATGGTATCTAGCGGCGTAAGTTATGGCGACCTGTAACTTAGCGATAAAACTGGATTCTCATCTAGTTCGTCAATTACTAGCGATCTCATAGGGCACTCGTGTTAAATCTCCATTTGTTAATAAACATTCAAGATTCCGTTATGTCCTCTTCGATATAATATAAATTCCTTGAAAATGATATCATTTGAAGCCGCGAGTGGTTAAACCGCGAATTATCATTTAAGTTGTCGCATATCTAGACTTTCTTAGAATGATTTCTTTAATTTTTAATTGTATACTTCACTAATATTTAGTCGTAACAGATTTTTATAAAAACAATATAATAATAAAGGCAGTAAACCACAACACATGTAATTAGTAGCGAAAAAATTTTTTTTTTTTTTTTTAATAAGATTTTTGTAAGTTGATTACATTTAATATATTATTAAAATCAATGTAAAATAAAATTTAAATTTTGAAGTTATTAATACACTAATATATTCACATATTATTTTATAAAATTACAATAGTAAAATAAAAGGACTACAAGTCAATTTTGTTAAAAACGTTTAATATTTGAATGTAAAAATGATCATTATAAACATAAAATTGTAAACAAAACGAACGTTTCGACCGATCGAGTCATTATCAATGTTCGCGCGCGCGCGAATAGATATTATATAAATTAATAATCCGATATATTATTAAACGCAATAAAATGTAAAATCGTAAAAATACACAATGCAATCAATTCTAAAATTAACAGTGTAAAACAACGACAAAACAATGATATATGACGTAATATGATTTTACACAACAGTAAACAATTTTTGCACTGTTAATTTTAGAATTGACTGAATTATGTATTTTTATGATTACATATTTTATTGCGTTTGACCGGATTATTAATTTATATAACATCTATTCGCGCGAACATTGATAATGACGCGATCGGTGTCGAAATGTTCGTTTTGTTTACAATTTTATGTTTATAATGATCATTTTTACATTCAAATATTAAATTGACTCGTAGCCCTTTTATTTTAACAAAATTGACTTGTAGCCCTTTTATTTTACCATTCTGATTTTATTCTTATAGAGTCATATTATAATTAATTTAAGTATTACTTTATACTAATTGTCTGATTAACTAGTTAATTAATTAACGAACTGTGTTTTCATTAATATCTGCCATGAAAAATCTAATATACTGGAGGTTGTCATACTATATTTTTATCTCAAAACTGGAAAATATTTTGAAGTTTGCTGGATTTTTAATGTATACACACATATATACGTAATATTTTATTAGTAAGATTTGAAATAAGTATAGCATATTAAATTTTTTCATTATACATTTTTTTGTTATTTTTATTTGTGATATAAATTCGCATTGTGCAAAAATATACGCATTGCGACGTAATCAGAGAAAGCCGCATACACGCGTGTTAAGACGTTAATGACGCGAACCAGTTTATTGACTATTATATCATCAGAACCGTAATTCAATGCCGTCCTGCAAGTCCGGCTCGCATAAGTGCGTATATGTGAACATATATGTACGTGGATCTACTCACACACGTGAACGCACGTTCTGTTCCCGGATGCTAGGCATAATTATTTACAAGAAGCTGCATGGGTCTCAGAGAAGAGGCTATTGAAACCGTCACCGCATTGACGAAGAATCGTTCGTGTGTATATATTTTGAGAACCTGCAGGAAATCATTGGCGATTATCTAGTACGATATCACACCCTGGACATTAACAAACGAGGAATGTATCACGAAACTCCATGATTATAAAATTAATTACTTGGCACGTTTATACGCGTGATACCGGATTTTATGATTATAGCGTCTGTAATTGAAAGTTTTACTAAGCGGCGATCTTGTTGTTTATCAACATAACGACTTTATAATGAGAATCTTGAGTTATTGGCTATGTTTACATCATACTCTTAGTCCGTGACTTATACAATAGGTGTCCTTGTTTATCCTGTAACAAAGCACCTATCGTATAGGTCGCAGACTAAGCGCACGATGTAAACGTAGTCAATGAGAAAGAATATTATTATGATATAAGAATATATATTATTAATGTAAAATATACACCAACGAGTCCGCTCTAAATGAGCCAACATTTTTTAGCTAATAATTTTATCTAAACTTATGTGTACCATTTTGATTTTTCCATTTGACTTGAGATTATCTACTATTCTTGAAATAGTTACAAAATTTTTTAATAAATTGTGTAATAAATTGTATTTTTATGTACATTTGTACATTTATACGCGTCTCTGTCTGAGGTCATATCAAAGCAATCTATTTTTCAATCTGCAAGTTGCCTGAGAATCGTCGTCGTTTCATCGGTACGTTTTTCGCAAAAAAAAAAAAAGATTCGTTCAGGACGATCCTGGTGCACAAGGCGCGATTAGTATTACGGAGAGCTATAATAAAGATCGCAGCGGGATTCATTCTTCGTGATGCGGAGCTTGGTTGGAACGGTCTATTTGCACTTCGTCATTGTGCGCCTCTATGGAACCGTCGATACGACCGCCGGGTCGAAGAAGCGCACCTTATTGACGGATTCTTTCCGCAGAGAGAGAGAGAGAGAGAGTCAAGAGAAGAGGTGCATCAGGAAGATGCACTGTGAAAAAAAGAGGGCGAAGAAGCTGGCTGTGCTACCGCGCTCGTAAATTTTTCTCGGCGAGATTAGACACGGCGAGCCCGTTGCTCGTTGCAGCTTCTCCTCGGTTGTCCTGTGGACATTGTCGTGTATTTTCCATCGCGAAGTGGACAACGTGCATTTCGTGAGCGAGTTCGCGATTTGTAGCGCTCCGTCACAACGGACGGACAAAGCGGGCGAGAGTGACGTTTTGACGTCTGCATTATGGTGCATCGCGGCGCATCAGAGTATCGTGTGGACCGAAGTACGAGGCAGAACAGGCACTCCGGAAGAGTGTTTTCACACGGCGACGCTCAAGTGCGAAGTGAAAGGGGAGAAAGAAGATGAAGAGGATGAGAGAAGGATATACTTCAAGGATCGTAGAGACGCGCGCGCGTGAATTACTAGTCAATCACGAAGGGCGGATAAGATGCTTGAGCGAAAATAGATTGGCGATATTACAGCGAACAACGAACATGTTAATAAATTTGCATAGTTTAAAAATGGTACGTATTTTGATAGTTATTTTGCAAATGTGATATGTACAAAAACATTTTGTATTTTAAAAAAATATGCGATATACGAAATCAAATTTTATATACGAAAGATGTGTATATTAAAACAATATATTTTATACGATATATTTTCTGTTTTTAAATGGAATTAAAAGACATCTATTAAAAACTATTTTATCTATTTCCGTGGATATCAATGACATGATAAAATATCAATGACTTTTATAAACAATACATTTAGTAAACCTATGATATTTTTTTACTCTGGTAATTATAATTATATGATGTAATAAATTATAAAAACGAGCATGATTAAAGTATAAAGTTCTTTTTAATTTGAGCAATATAACTTACATGGGATGAAATAATAAATAAAAGAACTAAAATAAGTATGTAAAGATTTCTGTCTCTCTTTAAAGATAATAATGGTATGAAATTGAAATGTATACTTATATGTATTATGATTTTTATCGCTGGCATTAATGTTCCTATAAATGGTATTTTAAAGACATTAGAAAAAAATTTAAGAAGTTTCGATCCTCACACACACACACAAATCGTTAAATCATAGGGATACTCACCGGCGATGCTCGAAAAGAATTAGCAGCAGAGCGACGGTGGGACCGATCCTGGTAGTGATCCTGGATGGCGGTCCTTCGTATGCACGTCCTGTACGAGATGGAGGCATCCTGTCATCGCCCCGAGGACGTCTTCTCTTCTTTGCGCGGTTTGCCCACTTTAAAAGAGTTGAGTGCGACCCTTCGTCCAGGGTTACACACCCCTAGCACCCGAACGGAAGGACCCTTCGTTCGAGATGATGCTGAAGCTGCTCCCGTTCTTTATCTCCCTTCCTCTCTTCGTTTTCCTCGCTCTTTCTCTCTCACTCTCTCCGCGTTCGCCTTTCTCTTTTTCTCCCTGTATTCTCCGGTCCCTCTCCTACTCTTCTCGCCGCGGTGCCTGTGATCACCAGCCTGGCACGCGTCGAGAACTCCTCCTCGCCCCGGGCACCGGCGCTTCTCCTTTGACGTTCCGTACGATTCGAGAGCTCCCAGTTTTGCTGCTTCGAGGGTGCGTTTCGAAAACTACCCCGAGACAATATTCCGCGGCGATCGAGCGATTCATTGAGCGTATATTCGTCTTGATTCTGGCTCTCGTCGCAATTTATTGCGTCGACTCGCTTGCTAACTGGATGATGAGACTCGTTCTCGATATGTATTCACTTTCGCTATCCTTTGATGAACTACTTACGTGTAAGTTCTCATTAGAAAGGTCTTCGTTACATTTATCAAGAGTGATGTGAACATTTTCGAAGCGACTTTGCTGAATCTTGCTAAATACACTTATCTTTGGAGGACAAATACTGTCGAGGTATATGGTGAGGTCACTATCACTATAGTCTTTGTTGCACCGGCTTTATTCTTTCTGTCTTTGGCATTTTCTTCGGTGCTGAATGAGTACTCCAACATAGTTTGCCTTTGAATAAATTTCCTTTATCCAATTTGCACGTCGAAGTCGTAGATCACGATACCCTTCTCGGTAAAATCTATCCGAAGATCCAATAACATTCTGTCGTTCTTTCACCCTCTGGATATATGTTAATCCTTTCTCTTCCTCTCTTTCTTTCGTTGGTGACGAGATTCAGGTAAATTGGTCGATTTTTCGATGTGTTGGGCAGAAGAAGAGAGAAGGGCTTGATGACTTACTCGATACTTCCGGTGTATGTGCGCTCGCGGCGAAGTGTCAAGCTCAAATAAAAGAAAAGTCGCCCTCCGGATTCTCCTACTCCTCCCACACACGGACCATCACGATCTCCCCCTTCCCCGTCTCTCGGTTACAGGTCCTCTTCTTCTTTCTCCTGAACCACCGCCTCTTCTTCCACTGTGGTTTCCTCTGCCTCTCTCCCTCGTAACCGCGCCTATCTCTCGCTTCGCTCGTGCAAACAGTCAAATAGCAAACTTCCCGCGATCGTCACGCTTGGTGCGACGGTGACGACAGAGTCAGGCGAGGCTTTGAGGATTGCGGAAGACGAAAAAGTGGAGGGTCAGATAGGAGGGGGAGGAAAAGAAGAGAATTCGTTTCGTGAAGAATTCTAGGAGTAGAGGTGTTAATGCGTTTGATCGGATCGCATTTGCGGGGTGAAAAGATTCATGTCGACAGAAGGGTAAGATCAAAGGGTAGACTGTTTGTCGAAAAGCTGCAGTTGAGATAGAGTCAAATAGTAAGAAATTTTGAACATCTGGGAGCACAATGGAATTGAACCGATTGTGGTGCTCGAGACAAACTGCCCGATCAAGGAAGACGCGAGAAGGTCACGCACTGTTATCCCCGTACTCGCTTCTCCTACGTTCGCTGACACCGACACCACGCTACTGTAGAGCCGGAGAGATAAACGGAATCTGGATGATTCCGCCTCTGTTCAAGACCGACGAGGAGCTGTCAGAGAGATCGCTCTGTCTATGATGAACTCGGTGCGCAGTGCGCGGCTACGGGGACCCTCCTCGCCCTCCTATAGGGAGAGAAAGGAGAGATAGGGAGCAGTATAGGCACGAAGGAACCAACTACCCCCCCACCATAGCCACCACCATCCGGACACGACCACCACCACCATCGGCCACCACCCCGAGATTCGATGTGAGAGATGAAGAGGGACGAACAAAACCACCTAGACAAGGATGACGTGACAACGAGAACTGTGATAGAAAGAGAGAAATAACACAGCGCGCGCGAGAAGAAGGAAGATGCGAAAATGCGTAGACCGTTCCTGAATTTCTCTTTTTCCCTTTTTTCCCCACTTTGGATCTATCTTTCTCTCGCTTTCGATGTGCCTTCGTCTCGACTTGTTTTCTTGATAGATAATCTGAAAATGCCTCCCCTTGAACCAACAGGTACGCTGTCATTCATAACTTAAATTTTTGGTTGGGATGATTGTCATAGTGAAATATTCATTTTCTCTATTTGGTCTTGTATATATTTTTATATCGCGATTCGTAATTATAGATATATGATTCTGGATTGTTTACACTACTTTATTTTCCATTTTATTATTTGTGATTTTTTATCATTACTTATTTTGTATTATTTTGCATCAGCAGTTGGAAGAATGTTTTATACTTCCAAATCAATTAATTTGCAAAAAGAAAAATAGAAAGATAATAAATAAAAAATTTATTTTTACTCGAGTTGCTTGAACTATGATGCTCATTTGGTTAAACATAATTACTTTCATACAGCTGACGTACTATCACGATTATATTAAATTTTGAATTATTTAATGTAAAGCCTATTGCTTGAGCTATTGAATTTTGTTCGATTGTTAAGTAAAAGATAATATGCATTAAAATATTCTTTCCGCATCTTTACGACTAATTGAAACGAATGCAAGTTTTCGTGCATTTAAACGTCTTGACGGGCACATCTCGCTTCATTATCGTGTGGGCAGACAGATCATCTTCATGTCTCGAGATGTCTCGGTGTATTTCCCTACTCTTGAAGGATCTTACCCTCTAGATTGAAAGGAAGGAAAGCAGGCAGGAAGGAAGGAAGGTTGTCTGAGATCACGTGACAGGACAAGTAGGAGGAGCGAAATTCCCCTACCTAGCATCACTTGGAGGAGTCAATCGGCATAATTGAGGCTTATCTTCCTCCCTTACACAAACAGCCGTCCGCCTACTCTCATCCCCTCTCTTCTTTAGATCTTTCCTCGGATTCTGACTTATACAAGAAATGCAAAGAATGTCATTGATATTACATTTTATTGATGATGATTTTTGCTAACAAGATGAATATCACCTTTTCGTATTAATTACAAGATATTTAAAATTCATCAAATTGTTACCTTTCGTGCGACAAGGAATGTGAATATCGATATCAGATAGAACTAATAATTATATAGATAGCTCGACGATCTTCTTTTTTTAAACAGTATGATGCGCTTATTGCTTCAAGCAAGATGGCTTTCAATCGTTAAATAATCAATGTAGAGTTGCATTCATCTTTTAAAATCTATCTGTCACCTACATATGCATGCAGTTTCATAGAAACATAAAAAGCGAAACAAATATGGATAAATTCCTCTGAATTGAAATATTTATGGCTATCTCATGTCTCCTCGCTGATATGTTTCTAAAGCCAATTAGCAGTGCATCCAATATAATATAATCTGTCGTACGAAGATCTCGGTTGATGCTGCGATTATGGAAGTTGTAACGAGGGAGCAGAGCTCCCTGTCTACTTTTCCCCTTGTTCCCGGATGCCTTCGATTTCTCGTCGACGCAATGTGGAAGTGCAGATTTCATTGACGTGGTCGCTGAACTGGCAATTAGCCGCAACGACCCTGGCTGGTACACCGCGCTCGTAGTCACCCCACCGTGCCACGTGATCGAAGATCAAACGATGTTCTGGCACAAAGCACAGCCAGCTGGGTTCTCTCTCGATAATCGGTAGCGACGCCGGTCACATGGACTGCAATGAATCTGTGGTGGCTCGTTTGGTCACCCTCGTTCGCGACCTTTGACCTACGCTTAATTAGGATCCACATGCTGGAGAAAACAGGTGTATAATTCGTTAGCAATTGGACACAATTAGCGAAACTGTCAGATCACATAAATGAAAGGATAAACATTAATTTTTGATGATGAGGAATAATTAAGAAGGTCAAATTAATTTCAAATTAGTTTAAATGTCATTTTTTTTAATGATGTTAATGAAGATTGAAATAATAATCGTAATAAGAAGAATTTATGTTTATGCCATGTTATTTTACTTCATTAGTGCCTTATGAAAAATTTATTTAATTGGAACACCAATACGGACAATTTGATTTAATTAATTTTGTGATATTTAATCTTAACGTTTACTGCAAAAATATAAAAAGAGATAGAAATAAATTTGCCTAATTAGTTTAGTCTTAACTCATTTCGATATAAGCAGCTTTTCGGTTGTCGCGGTTCGGTAAACGCGAATCAGTACAATGTTGTTATCGTATGTTTCGAAACTAACGACACAGCGGTGTCTATATCTTATGGCGTTCACCGTTATCTCGCATGCCACGGAATTATAGGCAGATCGAGCGACGATTTATCGACCATTTACCGCGGCCGCATACGCTGCTGGACACATGGTTTCTTTTGCCTCGCGGATGAGCCACGTTTCATTCGTTTCGTAGAGGGACACTCATTGCTGGTTTCGATATCTCGTTCCGATAATATCGTCCTACTTCCAGAGGAACCACTGGAAGCGCGCTTCTTCTACTTGATCTTATCTCTTACCTTCTCTTTCTTTCTCCATCTCTCTCTTCTAGAGCGTGCATCCTCTTGTCATCCTATCAAGGTGCATTACTTATCGAGCTATCGAGTGTCCTGACCATGATCCTGGCACGCGAGCGCTGATACGATCGGGACGCTCAATCATCCTATCGCCGTGCAATGCGCCGTTGCTTGGCGACCTAATTGGCCGGCTTGGAAAAAAAGGTACGAAATCCTTTCATGAAGGGCAAAGTGTAAAAGAAAGAGAGAGAGAGAGAGAGAGAGAGAGAAACTAGAAAAAGAGAGAAGACGATAGCATGCGCATTACCAATATCTGCAGTACGATTCTCATAAGATCCTCTTAAGATTCGGTATTTCGGTCAAGCAGGGACGGTTGGTTAATGAAATGTTCTCGTAAATATTCGCATACTCACATCCTTACATTATTACGACACCGCATTAGCGAGGGAGTGATTTACGCTACGGTGAAGGAGGGAGATTACTTTAGGGCTCGCGATTGCCGTATCATGGCCGTAATTTATTGCACGATTCAATGCTAATGACCGTTTTCTCAAACGGTGCGCAATGAAAGAGGTATCTTGCCGCGTCCACTCTCCTATTTTAAACCCATACATACGTACTTTTTCACTTGAGCTGTCTTGGAAAAGAGCAAATGTCTCCCGCTGAAATTATAACATTAAACAGCGGCACATAAAACAAGTGTATGACCTCTCTGTTACGCTTATGGATGTTTATTTACAGTGTTATTAATGTTAGTCGTATGGTATTATAAAAAATTATTCAAATCATACAACAAAAAATTGAAACGTTGCACAAAATTTTTATTTTTATTAATTTCTCTATTTAACATAATTTCTAAGATGATATAAAAATTCTGTGCAATGTTTCGATTTTTTCGTACGAGTATTCAAATACTCTACTCTTATTCATATAATTTTACAATGTTAGAGAAACTATATAAATAAGAAATGATTTGTTAATCTTTGGAAAATTTATACTCAATCTTTGAAGGACTGTGATTCATTTTTAACCTGCATGTTCTCGAGATTAGGTAATCAAAAAGGCTTTATCTATAAATATAATGACTAAAATAACAATAAAAAGCAACACTTTCCGAATTTTAGATTTTTTAAATATCCTTATGATGTAAAAAGAATGCACGAGTAATCTTCGGAAAATTATTTTAATCTCTTTGGAAACTAATATATAAATATACCTATCGGGTCTTGAGTGAAGGGTTAAAGCATCACTGTTAGAAATGTTCTTAAATTTCATTAACTTCTAATGTACACTGTTAAAAACTTCATAAAATTTAATATATTTTTAAGTTATACAATTTAAATTTAATTTCATGACATTACATTAAGTTTAATGTATTTATAAAAAATATTTGTATAGATGTACATGAAATTTAATGTATTTTTTATAAAATTTTATAAAATTTGATGTATTTTTCATAAAATTTTATGAAATTTAATGTACATGTTCATTACATTTAAGTAACTACTGTAACTTAGTTTTCAGTCAAATCATTCATTACTTTTAATTTCGTTCAAACTTAGTTGAATCAAATTTCAACTAAAAAAAACTTGAATACATAAACAAGATAATAAAAATGATTTTTTTCTTTCATGATACCTTATTTGTATAATCACTATTAGAAATGCTTCCTTTACATGTAAATAAAGTTTAACAAGCTTTTTAAGCTTTATTTATATATAAAGGAAGCATTTTTAACAGTGATTATACAAATAAGGTATCATGAAAGAAACAATCATTTTTATTACCTTGTTTATGTATTCAAGTTTTTTTAGTTAAAATTAATTTGCTTATGAATTCTTGAGAAGTGTATAAAATTGTACATGACTGATATACATAATTACGAGTTCTGTTATTTTTTAAGTAAATAGATTTAAAATAAAGACTCACGGAAATTATCCATTAGTTATCCATTTGCAATGCATTTAACAACGCATGCTAGATGAAACTGCGTACCTTCGAGCACAATAATTGATTGATGCGCGTGCAAAGAGTAGTTTTGTTTTCGCAGGATAGTCATTATTGTGTCTTCAAAGGGAAGAGGAAGCAAAAGATCGCCAAGAACGGGGGACGCGTAGAATGGCGGTGTGAAAATCGTCGGTAATTGCAGTCGATCGTCTTCGATCTTAATTGAGACATCCGCCCGTTAGCAAGAAGTTAACTACAGGAAGGTAGTGAAGAAACGATAATAGAGACGCGCTATCGTTTCTTCACATAATATCCTGTAACAAAAGTTGAGAGCAAAAAGTGGTTTATTTGAATTTTTATGCATTTTGCTTATCCTGTTTCACAAAGGACAAATATCTTGTTACAAAAGTTTTATAGATGCTTTTTCATGTTTTACATTGAAGAAAAAGCTTACTCTGTTCTTAAAAGAAAAACTTTTTTAAAAAATATTCAAAAAGGAAGTTTCTTTTGTAGATTACAAATATATTTTGACATTTTGATTATTAAACATTATTAGTATTTTAATTGGCAATATAAAATACATAATTTTAGTAATATGTTTAGAATAGATTTGTTTTAATTTCATATAAATATTATACTTACTTTTATTTCTAAATGATTCAAGAGCGAGTAATCTCGTAAATTTTATCTTATTCGCAATTATGCATAATGAAAAAATGGAAATTATATAATCAAAATGTATAAAAAACGTTAAGCTGAAAAAATTTTATTACTTGCCCTTTGAATATTTATCGAGAAAAGTGATGAGATTTCTGCACGACATTGGCCAACAATTTGCTTGCTATGGATATGCTAGAAATTATCCCATCGGCGCGGCGTCCCTGCAGGGCACGTTGAGGTCGATAGGGAGGCACTCTGGAATGTTTTAATAATATGCATTCCGGTAGAGACGAAATTTTGAAGTTCCGGGGATACAAGAAGGGCCGATGGGGATGAACACACTAGGTTCGCAGGATACTCTATAATGATAATGGGCTACCAAGCTGTGTAAAGCTCGGTTTTTCGCGGGCAATATTAAAACTCGTTTACTCGTGGGGTGAGCAGTTCCCCATAATTATAGACTTTCACCTATTGCGTGCGGGCTGACAGGAATGACGATGTGTTTGAGATAAGTGAGATAGATAAGATAATTTACAGTAATCCGCACGAGCGGCAGGATATACGCCTTAGACTTGCGGCGTAATAAATTTCTCGATCGTTACTATCGTTACTATGTATACGCTCGGGGGATACGAGTATAGCTTGTCAAGGAGACAGTATGCAGATGGACCACTGATGCGTCTGCCAGGGAGCACTTTACATGATTTTGTCGTTAGCGGTCTAAAAAAGTTCGCGTTGCTAAATGAATTATTAATTAGAACCAAAGTTACAAAGTTAATAGGTTATTAATGACATTATTTAAATTATCGGAAAAAATGTATTAGATAAATTTTACTTTTCTATTTTCTGCATCTTTTTTAAAATATCGATAGGTAAATAAAGTATTTTGTCTAAATTAGAATAAATTATAGTGTACGTTTTTGAAGTGATTTATAAAATTTAGTCAAAAACAAACTTTAATAGTGCTATTTGTCTTTTATTAACTTTTTACGTGTGTACTATTTTTTGAATATTATTTTTTCTAATTAATTTTTTTAAACTTTTATTCTCAGGTGTGTTATTTTAATTAAGATGTAAAATATAATTATTTTAGTACTATCGCATACGTTAGTATTCCAATTTTAATATTCACATATTATACGAAAATATCATGTATATATAACATATCTTTCTTGATTTTGAGAAAATCGAGAAAATAGGTTAACGATACTTGGAGGACACTAAATAATTGATTTAAATTCTAAGCCTTTAAATACATAGTGTAATCGACGTTACATTTGTCTTTATGTTAAGGGCGTTGAGATGAAATCGTTTTTTGTTCGGCACTTTGTGATTCGGTTATGGTTAATAATTTTATATTCATTGTATTTTTTAATATAATATGCGGAATTGAGATTATTACTCTTCTTCTTATAATTCATATAATGAATTAAGAATTTTTAAAACTATATCGTATAGGACGATAGCATTGTTGTAAATATGAAATTAAATATCCTATAATTTTTATCTTTTTCTATGAATGATTAAACTATTAATTCATTAATTGATTCTTCTATGAATTCAGAACTTCTGGATTAATTAAAGAAAAATGACAAAAAGACTTTTGTAAGAAAATAACTACCTACCGTTTTACTATTCTTAAGAAAATTTTGTAGAGAAGAATATGAAGTATAATGTCTTTCAACGTTGCAAACAATAAAAGCATGAGTGATATAGAGAAAATAAGTTTGCACTATTAATCATTTACTATAACCGCAAACGAATTTGAATAGAATAACGGTGTTTATATCGTTGTGTCTTTGAAGGTGTCTAGCTTACGATTGTTGATGTATGATTTTCCACAAAATTAATTAAGAGCAAAGGATTCAAAACAGGAGCCTGGGAATTTCTTAGGGAATTGGTTCACGGTCGATTTCTTTTATCTTCTTTTGTTTGAAAACATGACTTGAGAATTTGTCACCGTTGAAGAAAAATGTTTCGAGATGTCATTCTTGGGGAAAGGAATGCGGAAAAGATAGCGAAAGAAAAGATAAAATTGAAATTAGGATTTCAATGTTGGTGGGCTCCAAAAATGCTTTCATTCTATGGGATTGAAAGCAGTGAACAAACGAAAGAGACCACACAGAAATTTGAAAATGACTTTGAAGATGATAAATTATTCTGCAGGAGCTCGCCTGTTGTGGTTACTGAGATGATAACCTGAAGAAAGGGTGCAATATTGCTTCTCTGCAAATTCGTCTTCTAGTACCGATAAGAACAGCTGTAAAAATTAATATTTTTTAGATGAAAATCAATCCTTGCCAAGTTAGTTTTTTAAATAATATTAATAATAAGAAAGTTTTCATGACCGAAGTCATCATCACATACAAACATGTAACATGTTACGATTTTAATTTTGTAACAGCTGTATTCTGCGATATTAAAAAGTTGGTGTTCTTTCAAAGTTTAATAAATAATAATGATTCATTTATTCTGCGCGTGCAAATTTTAGTTTTTAATGTAAGAACTATCTTGTTCTTGTGTCTTTCTGATCTTCATCTTCCTTCCGGAGGCGACAATTTTATTTTCTATTGTACATAAAATTTATAGAAAATATATGTTGAAATCACACAACAAGAGTGGCAATAGGTTGAAAAATATAAATAAGGAATAAAAAAATTCGTCATGTTAAATCGATTCGTAAGTGAACTCAGCTATTTAATTTAATTCATAATTATATGTCGTATTTTTTTCTTAATTTTATTCTAAACCTAAAATTTTTGACGAGAATAAAATCGACAATAATGCATTGATTTATATCGTGTAAGAAAAAGAAAGATGTCTTTTATAATGCAGAGTTTCCTGGACTTAATCTTTCAAGGTTTCGCTTTCGTTTTATCTCAGAAGGTGAGCAGGAAGTTCTTTGACAATTCTATTATGATACTCAATGCAATTGCGAGCTCTGTCATTAACCATTATATTGACTAAATGAGGCGGTCTAAAGTGCGATAACTACCCCCGAAAAAAGAATGAATGAAGAAGGCTACGCAGATGTGGTTGTCACGCCTCCATCCTTTCAGTACCGCGGTTTCGTACCCATTCGATCGTTTCAACGCGAGATTACAACTGAAAACGCGCTGCTGAAAGAATCACCCGACATTATAAATGTTCCGGAAAGGAATAGAAATGCTGATCCTATAAAATTGCTGCGTGCACGTGTGCCTCGATAATTCTAAAGTTTATATATTTTATTCTGTAACTTATTATAATTATAATCAGATTTGCTGTATAATAATGACAGAGCTCGCAAGTATAATTATTAATCGCTTGTCAAATGTTTATTGAGA
Source organism: Trachymyrmex cornetzi (assembly GCF_001594075.2). NCBI lineage: Eukaryota > Metazoa > Arthropoda > Insecta > Hymenoptera > Formicidae > Trachymyrmex > Trachymyrmex cornetzi. The sequence goes on from NW_017300267.1 coordinate 2,041,722, forward strand.
GAATATCGACTTTGAGTTTATTAAAAAAAAATGAAGGTTTTTCTAGTTGAGAGGAAGTGCGGTAGCTCAGGTACATATTATTATAAGTCTCGCTGAGCAACGTGGTATGAACAGCAGTCGAGGAAAGATATCCATTGCAACGTATAACGCTCGATCGCACGATCGACAGGCCGGATACACCAAACGTATCATCGTCGTCGTTTTTTCGTTAAAAGGCACTTGTTGGAGTGCGTCCGAGCGTAATCGATCTGCTCGTTAAAGTAGCCCCAATAATCTGCTTTCGAAGATCATAGAGATTCCGCCTGTTTACCACGCTACCCGTCGTAGGGAGCACCCTCCTAACTCCTGGACGGAAGGACTCGCGTTCATCGTGGCACACCCCTCGGATGCATCCACGCGTATACGCGCGCCCATAGAAAAATCGGGAAAAATCACAGCCGAGAAAACACAGTATTTCAGAAAGGAAACAAGAACAAAGTCTCTTCGCACAGCAACGACGATCTCCGGTCTCGATGTCTTTTTTTTTTTCCCTTTTTTCGGAATGCAACACACGCACAATGGGCTCTTCGATACGCGGGAAATCCTTCCTTCGTCGATTTTGGCTGTAACTATTTAAGAGGTTGAAAGGATCTTCAACGATGATATTCTCTCTACATTTGTATATGTGTTTCGAGTTTCCTTTTATATCTCACATGATATTGTGCCATGTGCGTGCACATATACGTACCCATGTTTTTTTTTCACAAGAGAGAGGGACAGAGAGAAAAAATGAAGCGAATGAATATACTTCGATATCGTGTTCTTGTTCTTTTCTTCTCACATCGATTATCGGATGATCGGTTTACAGCTTGTAGAGCTCAAATAAGTTATCGTACGAATTAGGGTCGTGCCATGAACGGATTAGTGATGATCTAAAAAATGTTTTTAGAAAAAGAAATAATCTATTTTTATTACGTTAAAACGTTTAAACAGAGCTAAATCTGGAATTTTAATGTAAAGTATTTTTGTAAAGTAAAGTAATAAGGCAATAAAATAAAAAAGTTTCCAAATTATTAAATATTCTTCCAATACTTGAAATACGCCCGTTTTTTTGAGCACAAAATTGATCTTTTCTTGTAGTTAATTTTAAAACAATTTGTAAAATAATTTTGAAAGAATACCGAATCTTTTATAAATATTTTCTCAACTTTCATCGTTCAGCGGTTTATTCTGCTACTACAAATAGCAATTTCTAATTTGTTTTTAAAATATATACATGTCAAACGTCATTATCTCTATTTGGTAGACATTTGCAACAATAATGGGCGCGTGTGAGAGAGAAAGACATAGCACGATGCACACCAAGATGCATCCGCAGGTGAAGAATGGTAGCCCGCGAGCGGGAAGGTAGACTGGCGGGCCGCTGCGGCGGGCCACCATGCTCGCCTATTATGGCAACCGAGCCATAGGGATTCGAAGAGTGGCCCTCGACCAACAGCAATCCGAATAAATAAAAAGGGAAAATAAGATATATGCGTGTGGGTGTGGCGGCAGGCGGGACCCGGGCTCATTGCCACCTCCGAAGCTGTCGGATCTCGCACTCGCCGATAGCTACACTGGTATGCGTACTGGGGATTCATGCTTGACCGTATACCCTGCTTCCACACTCCTTCGAGTTCTCGACCATGATTCCTTACCTCCGCAGCGATTATTCTGAAACGCTTTTCGAATCATCGACAGACATTTTAAACCTTGTAATCTTGTGTCTCGAACACATTTTTGCCTGTTTTTGTGTGAACCGTCTAGTTTTAGTTTTCTAATCCGATTTCTAAGATTCTCTTTCCTAGATTTCATTTGTTGGGATTTACATGTACTTGATTTCTTTCTCTCTTCTTTGTGCAAGAAATATTAATCTATTATTTTGTATTCTATATTTTATACTATATATATTACATATTTAATTTTAATATTTCAATAATTTCTATAATTTAAATATTGAACACTTAAAAAAATATATATATATTATTTTTTAATAAGAAAGTAAATAAGTAATGCAAAACAGAAAAACAGTATAAGAATATATTGTGAGTTTTAAAAATATTAAAATGCTATATCATATTAATAAGAATTCTTATCATCAATTTTGAATTATGTAAGTTTTATTTATGGAAGACATTGAATTCATTTTTCTTTTTTCTATCGCGTGTCCGGCATAGCAGATACGAGAACGAAGAATTGCCACGAGATCTAGATTGTGTAAAGGGTTGAAGTTGATAAAGTGTCCCTTCCGAGCGACTCGTATAGCTGCAACTAACGATGATTATCTCTAGGAGCCACCTACAAGGTCGGAGATTAGAGTCGGTCGAGTAAATGTGCTCTGGAAAAGTCTAATTGCTGTTGTTCTACTTATGGCGAGATTCGATTAGAATCTCAACACCAACGCTCAAGGATGCTCTTGAACGCATTTGACTTCACGTCACAACTTTAAATTTCGTTCAAAAACATACAAAGCAGCTATACGCGAATGAAAGATTAAGAAGTAGAAATAAGAAAGGACAAATGTGTTATCGCCTGTGTGTTGTATACATGAGACACCCAGTGGTAGATCTGAGAACTGAATGCTTTTCTAATGGAGATTATTATGTCTGTATTATGAAACAGTAATGACGTACTAAACCTACGACGGTTAGTTTTAGATGGAACTGTTTATAATAAACTGACACTTGACAGTTCGATTCGTTTTCCGTTTTCCTTTAACAAAGCAGAGTTTAGTTCCTGCTGTGGTAGGTTAATAGAAGAAAGGAAAGAGGCATTATAGTCCCCGTGAGAAAAGTTCTTACAGGATTACAGCTTTTGAAAAAAATAAAACGAGAGATTTAACTAAGATTTTTCTGAATTGAGATTTTTCAAGCATGATAGCTTTTTTTCAAGTAGTATATTATATTGTATGTTGTAATTGTACGTAACAGGAAAACTGCAGAAGTATTTTAAATGTATGTTATTATTTAATACAAATGCAACATTGAAAATTTTGGTTATACAGTGAGTGCAAAAAGTATTCGTATAGAGAAAATATTTTTTAAAAAAACTTAATTTTTAAAAAGTAAATATTATTCGGCGAGAAAATAAATCATCGAATTGATGTCGAATCGATATAAATACGATGATTTCAACATTAATTTGACGTCGATTCGACGTTTAATTGACGATCATTTCTCGTTGGATAATTAACAATTTATTCATACAGAATAAAATAGACTGTATATTTCTTAAAATAATATATACCAAAAAGAGAGAGATGTGTATTAATTATACAAAATATATCATCTAAAAAATAAGCGAAAATTAAAAATTCTATTGTTTAAATTCTCAAAAAGTATTCGTATATATGAGAAATTTAGCTTTTAAAATCAAGAATACATATGAAGCTCGTTTGTTTATGTTAGAATAGAATGTATTTATTGTATAAAATTGCTAATTAATGTTTATTTTCTACAAATAAGACTTTTTTAATAACAAATTTCCTTGTACGAATACTTTTTGCTCTCACTGTATATTAATTAAAGAGCAGAATCTACGTTAATGCATTGAAGCAATTTTACTGCGAGGGGAGGGATGGAGGGAGGGGGGGGGGG
>NW_017300267.1:2045480-2065658 GCF_001594075.2 Trachymyrmex cornetzi
CGAGCGTACGACGAAACGGAAGGGACCCGGTAAAGCGGTTTTATTGGCTCGTTTGTTCTCGAAGGTGGCGGTTTCTTTGTCGCGACTAGTAACGATCGTTTTACTACCGGTTTCAGCGATTAGGGATATCATGACGTTTCGCAAATAAAGAGAAAAAGGAGGGGAGACGCCGGATGATTTAGCGGTCGTAAACGATCGTAATCAACCGAGGCCGGGGTCTCGTCGGTGTATCAGGCACTTCAGGGTGTTCGGGAATTACGGAGAGAAATATATTAGCTAATATAATATGGGGGTACCTTTACGTTTTCCATCTGACAGGAGACACTCGGTTCGACAGGATTTGCAGCTGTTTGCGGCATGATAAGCCTACGATACGAGCACGTTTATCGGCCGGCTCTTTTCATCAGCGTGTTTTGTCGTAATTTTTCGCGAAGAAGGCAATATTTTGTACTCACTTTGTACAGTTCTTATCGGAAACTTAGTATATTTGTTAAGGCGAATTTGTCGTCGCCGTACTGCGTTCTCTTCTCTTTTCAAGGAATTTACATGAAATTATTTTAGCGAAGGTTCATATGTAGGAATATTTTATGTACGAACAACTCGAGTTTTTTGGACGTATCTTAAAAGAGTATAAAAAATTAATCAAGTAATTTTAAAATATATATTTATTAAAAATGTAATGAATTATGTAGATGCCACACATGGCTAAATATACCGTTTATAACTAAATATTATTATATTATAATTATATTTTAATAAATATATTTTATGTATACTAAATAAAGTATAAAACAGTAGAAAAATGGAAGGAATTTGGAAAATGCCAATGAATTTGAAACACATTTTTTAAAAGAGCGAGAAACATGGTTTTGTCGGATCTGAATTACAAGCATCCTCAGAAGAAAATATTCCAAGGTTACATTGTAGTCATTTTTCTTTATATGCCGTTGCTGCAATTCGCGACGATTCACCGAGGCGAGCGAGACGAAAATTGATCGAACAAAGAAGTGTTAATTGCGTTATTATGAGCGGTCAGCTTATCGAGGTCTCGTCCATCCACCGAAACGATCGCGATCTTATCGCGTCACGTCGTCCATTGTACGATTATTAAATACGATGATGCGGCTCTATTATTCAAGCATCTTTCGATGGCAACGATCGGTGAGAGCCGATCTTGGATCTCTTCTCCCTTTCCCACCCGCGCGATCGAGTGCCACGAAAAGATCGACGAGACTTCCTACGCCGCTGCGCGGTGGGTCTCTCAACGTGATCCGCGATGATCTCTGTTTCGACAGCACTATAAATAACGACTTATATGATAATTGCCTCCTATTTTTATTTAGAACATGTGACTATCAGCAGGACACACACAACCCACACACATACATATATATAACCCATTTCTATATTTATACTTATGTATAGACACAAGTTTTTTATTATGATGTAATAAACTTAAATCTATTGAGATATTATTATTAAAAAATTAAGACTTACGAAAGTATGACTAATTACTAATTGTCATTAAAACTACAATTTTACTTGTCTTCTTTATCTTCTTTATCTCTTCTCTATTTTATTATTATTGACTTGAATTATTAGATTTTGATAGGCAAATTACACATATGATTATATTTATTTTAAAATTTAGCGTACTCGAAATATTGTAAATTTATGATATAATAATGCATAATGCTGCAAGTAAAAACGAGACATTTAACTTTTCATTATATTGAATCAGTATATCTGAAATTACAAAAGGGAAAGATTTTTAATTGGAACTGTTTTGCCTTTATATTTATGGCGACGATATTGATCAATCTTATTCAGTGACGATGTTTACAAAAGTTAATCGAATATCTCGTCTGTCATGAAGTTATCGTTGTATTGGCGTGGTAACAAAAATTGATGGCGAGCGATATGCGGTAAGAAAATCCATTAGAAAGTTAAAACGTATTAGGTTCTACTTTAGATTTACAATAACAATTTAAAATAGAGATCTTCTCGATCGTTATATTGAGGAGGGACCACCAGTGCAATCATGTGTGCACTCTCGAGGTATAACGCGTTTCTTCGTGAAACTCGCCGGAGGTCGATCGCGATCTACGATTTCTTTATTGATGCATATATAGATCTTTAGGCATGTTTTAAGGGAATCGTCTTGATACATCGATTTTGGTAGATACGTGTCGTGAAATCATGAATGAAATTTTATTTACAGTGATCTTTATGTAGATTCTGTATAAGTTATCTCTTTTTTCATGTAATTAGTAATTCAGTGTTTTTTCCAACAAATTATATATAAAATAATTTTAAAAATCTTCCGAAAATTTAGCCATATATAATGTTGATAAATTATAAATAGTAAATAAAAAGAAAGTTTAAACAACAAAGTTTGTTAACAAAGGATTTTACAAATAAAGTAAATAGATTGGCTGTATTTCTATTAAAATTATCATCATTATTATCAGTTTTTTCAATATACTCTAGTTTTTATATTATTTCGATATAAATTAACTTTAGAGAAATTTCTATTTAATTAAATAAAAATATAAATATTTTAAAATCATTAATAATTTTCGCAACTTTGTTATTGATGTACAATTTAATATAGAATTTAATTTGTAGATTAATAATATTAAAAAATAATAATTAAGTAAAAAAGTAATTGTTATTCTCTTAAATGTTAGAACAAAGTTTGTACTGAGTTATATACTCTATAATTTCTCTCTTGACTATATATCATTCCAATCACAAAGTACTTCTATACTTTATACAGTTCTCCATCACGAAAAATAACTGATAAGCAATCGCGAATGGTTATCGTTCTTATATGTCTTTAATTATTTATTTAAGCTCTCATGAATCGTAGCAGTAATCGATATCTTGATGTATGAACCTATTAGCATAGCTCCTATAAATAATCCTAAAATAATTTGTGTTCTCGTATTTCTTTTGGATCAATTTATCTCTCAATCGGCTTGAATTTCATAGCTGCCTTTTAACTTACGATCACGAAACATAAACTAATATTGTTAAAGCGACCAATTGTTTGTTGAAAATTCATCTTATGCATCGCGTACACGATAGATTTGTGACAACTTACGCATTGAGGGCGCATTAGTGCATCTAATCGAATTAAGTGTTATTAGTTTTCCGTGTAAAAATAACACATTAATACTGCATACACAAAAATGGATTTACACATTTAAATGTAAGGTAATGAGATTAGTTGAGTCAAAGGACATGTAAATATCTCATCAGTAACTAAAATTCATATGAACATGTTTATGCTTGCGCAAGATAGCACAGAAACGTGGAGACTATTGGGTTGAACTCAATAATCTGTATTTAACTGTCGAAACAATTGAAAATATACGTTATTTTCATTAACTTATCCTTCGGGGTTGTCTAACATACCTCGCGTGGATGGGGTTCATTGAACCACTTTGTCTCTTTTATAATTAATAAAAATTTTTTCTTATCTTTGCGAAATATATTAAGGATTTATAAGTACTTAATCATTGAGCTATATAATATTTTAAAACAGTTTTCATTGCATTCATATCACATGATTGTATAAAGATTTATAATAATTTGAATAAAAAATGTCACAATTAGCCTCGCTGTATCCTATTTATTTTTACACAGTAAACTAAGTCACACACATACATATAAAGGCACTTATTTCACTTGAATTTGCAGTATATGAACATGAAAAGATAAATTATTTCAAGATTTTTTACGTGGGGGCGTGTATATACGCATATGTACATGCGAAAATGTGTCGTATGAGTTGACCCGATCCATCTCTTTCTTCTTTCGTACTCGCTCGCAAGCAGAATCCGGCGGATAAACACCGGCGTTTATTAACGTTTTGTTTATACGTCGCGCGATTAGAGCTAATCGATCCTCTGGCGAAATGAGGTATAATATAAAGCCGCGACGGACTCATAAATACTCATTTGTGTGAGGCAACTTGGCTCCCTGGATTTCCACCGCCCAAGTTGCCTTCGTTACGCTTATATGGATTGAATATGCGAATTTGTGTGCATAATTAACTGTCCCTTATTAGCTGCCGACTATATTTATTACGCTGCGACGGTCGTTTTGCAAATATGAATGTGATGTCACGAGATTGTCGTGAAAGCGATAGGCGCGATGATAGGAGAATATCAGTGATAAAGAAGTAATTACTGCTTTTAAGTAAGGTGATCACTTTACTTCGGAGATCGCCAAGAAGGCGAAAGATTATGATGCGTAATATTTCAAATAGTGCGCAATCACTATACCTTAACCGCGATAATGGAGCAACAAGTGCAACCGGTAGCGATGAAGATAATTGTTGATATTCTGCCTCTAATGGCCATGTAATTATTACTTGTCTAAGGCGCACATTGTTGCCATGAGTTTTAATCAGTCGCTATTTTCAACATAAATTATAAAATTCATCTATTTTATTTCCATGAATCCGACAATTTATATATTTTTTACGTAATTGAGAGACAATTTATACATTTATCTGTGATAAAATATCTTATTTGTTTCTCTATAATTTCAAGATAGAAATAAAATCGATTACGCGTTTTGCATATCAATAAAGATAATCATATGTTTTGCGTTAGTAATTGATTCCGTTATCCTGAAGTAAGTAGATAGCCGTAGATGAAGCAATACATAATCTAACCACGAGATGATAGATAATATCCCGATGGTTAGAAATTCTAGAATAGCATGTACAGCAACATAACATTCCAAGATGATTCTACAGCGTGTAAGTTAGAATGTCAGAGAGTAGAAACCTGTGTTTGAAGCAACGCGTTGATCCGCGAATCGATTAAGGATCGTTACGTACTTCATGTTGCTCCTAGATACATCGGTGGCAGATTACACGTAGATCGGGCCAATTTACGATTCGTTTCAGACACAATGCTTGACCCTTTCTCACGCTACCGCATCTCATTCATAATCAGTCAGGAGGTAATCAGTATATTCATCATATCACTATTTTATCATTACCGAGAATTTGTCACATGATTAATGTAATTTTAACGAATAATTGTGTTCCACGATACAATTTAGATAAATTAATTAAATGGGTTTTACATCAAGCGTTAATAACTCAGAATTGTTATAAAAATGGAAATCAGGAAAATTAGGGAAATCAGAGAAAAATTAGAGAATTTTCTACAAAATTAAAATTTTTGTTTTTAAAGATTGATATATATACATTACACCTACGAAGTTTTGAAATACTACAACTTAACTTGCAGGTGGCAAGGTAACTCTGGTTTAAGGTAACTAATTTAAAAATGTCCGAAGAACAGAATATTTAGGGCGACTTATTGTATAAAATAAACTTTATTCTATAAAACGTTACATATTTCTTTTTTAAATTGGTTTGTTCATGACCTTGATGTTTGTTTTGTATTTACTCACTGTATTGTGATACAAAGTCGACGCGCTATCAATCGTACATTGCAACTCGAATCTCTAGGTAATGAGTCCGAACTGCTCCGCGTGTGTTTGTGTTATCCATTATTATCTCTCGAAACACAAGTACAAAGGTAAAGAAGAAAATGCGAACCTATTAGCGATTTTAAGCTCGTATGATTGAGTACTTTCGAGATATATTGCGCGAGTCGATAAAAAGATGACTATATTTTTTCGGAGATATATTTTTTTATTCTATACGAATATTTTTTTTTATTTTGATGTGAATTGATATTATTTTAATATTATTTTAATAGTATTTATGTTACAATACGAAGTAATATGCTTAAAATTTTAAGAATAGAAAAGTTAATCTGTGTATATACGTAATACTTAAGTTCGAATAACTTACATACAATAATTAAAATTTGCTATTCAAGTTTGTAATCAATTTGTTATTATCAGCTAATTGCTATATATCTAATAAATATGTATACATTAAATATTAAAACGGGTGATATTAACAAAAAGTAGTATTATTTAAGCTATGAAAATTAATATTGATAGCTTGCGTGTAATAAATAAATAATAGAGGCTTAAATCTTTTATATCAAATATTATAAAAATAACAGTATACAAACAATCAATATTATCGACAAAATTAACTCGATGACATTTAAAATTTCTTTCTCAAAATATTATAACATATAATTAAGATGTTCTATCGTAAACGTTGAGAGTGATGTTTATGGTGACTTTTTTTCGTATAAATTTATCACGTGATATATTATGTAATGTAGTCTTTAAAGCCTATAATATATCGACCACCTACGAAGTAAACATTCGTGAAAGATATTCAGCATTATTTCTCTTCTTGTGGGAACCAATTTTTGTAAGATTGTCGAGATAAAGAATTTCATGAATGAAAGTGAACTCTCTATCCCTTCCGCTGTAGTTACCCTTCCATTTTTCTTAGTCTCTCTTTTAACTTTCAGGATTCTCCTCACATCTATATATCTGTCTCCCTTTTCACACGCGTTACAGTTCTCTTTCGATATACCTGGTGATCGTTCCGAGAGGTGGAGACGTCGTATCTTATTTTTCTCCTTTTGCTCCTTCAAGCTTCCCCTCCTCGATCTTTCTTTCTCCACCCTCTCGTGCCCCTCCTACTCTGTCTTTCTTCCTCTTTTCGTCTGCCACTCTTTATTTTTTGGAGCAGCATTATCTCATAATCGACCGGATGATTCTGCCGTCCACCAGAATGGCATGGCCTGCTGAGCACACGTTTGAGTTCGTTAATGTTCGCCCGTGAGAGTGGATCTAATGAATTTGATGACTCCTTTCTCCGTTGATCTTGCCTCCTTCCCAACCGGACATTCTTTGCTCGCTCTTCTCTTTCTCCTCGCCTGAAGCGTGTTTCTCCGGTATCGACGTAACGCACGGTATCTTTATGATCCCGGCAATAAATCGAATTACTCGAGATGAACATTTTCCCGAAAGGTTCGTATTTCCGGTAAAATTTTGATAAGCATCTATATGCTAAGACTATTTGACTTATAAAGTGTAAATTATTGCAAGTGTCAATAAAAAGCCAGAATCAATAAAATTTATTTTTACATAAATAATAATAGATAAAAATAAAATTTTTACTCATCCAAACAGTTTATTTTCAGCTTCATTAATATCGTTATATATCCTATAATGATTTTATGTTTTGACACATGCAACAAGAATTTTAACTATTGCAAAATAAAGATTATTTACGTATTCAATAACGTTTATCATTTGAGATATTAATTTTCACAGTTAATTCCACTTATATTATTTAAATCGAAAAAAGAGAAAAAGTTAGCAATACTCATATATGTATACATATTTATATTACTTTAACATAAAAAATAATTTTTATTTATTTTATGATTATTAAAATAATTTGGAAGATTATTTTTTCGAATAACAAATATTTGTTTGTAGAAAGGAAGTAATACATTAATATAGACGTTTGCGCTTCTTAATACCCCTTGCATTCAGATGCCTCCAGGTCTTTAATAGAAAACAGATATTACCTTTAAGGCTAAGTGTATAGAGACTCGCTGAAATAGGCTGAAGTAAGTGACGGCCACCGTGGCGATCAGAGGGGTGGAAAGAGGACTCCGTAATTAACAATCCATTTTGTATTCGGCTCACCTGATCGCGTCGTGTGCGGTCCGTGACGTCATAATTCGGGGCCCCTTCGAGGCGTACCGCCCCCTTAATGCGGGCCCCGACACCTCTCGGTTCTGCGATCCAGCACGCACTTCCCTCTCTCTTCTGTCTTATTCTCTTTTGCCTGTACGAACAGGTACGTGTGAAGGAAGAAGAGCCTCGAGAGATGAACGGCGAGAGAAGAAGAGAGAGAGAGAGAAAGAAAGTGCTTCTTCCTCGCCCTCTTCGTTCTCGCGATGCCTGGAGATGCCTGGATAGTATATACACCTCGAAGGCGGTCAAGGGGGATATAATGGCTCGGCCGGACTTCACACGATGCCGACTGGTACACCAGCCCGGAGGATGATACAGAGTCCAGTGAAGTCGCGTGAGGGATAGAGAAAGATAGAATGAGAGTGGACCTCCGAGAGAGGTTCTGAAGTCGCGGAAGAAGCTACCACCTCCTCCGATCTTCCCTCAATTCTTGCGGATCGTTCTGATCGTTCGGTCTTCCGGGAGATGTCGGCTGTGTTCTGATTTCTTAGTTGTTTGCTAGTTAATTTCATCAGTGAAACTTTGTACCACTCTGTCAAAGGTTAATGACGATAAATAATGATAATAATATGTTCGAGATATTAAAAAGAGGGTTGGTTAATTACAGATGCGCCGATGCAACGAGAACGAGATAAATCGTAATAGTTTTATAACGATGTATTCGCTCTGTTTTTGTCATCTGTCAAGAATATCACGGCCGTATGCGTGTCACGAATCGAAATAAAAAGGAGCAAAAAAAACGCGCGAGAGAGAGAGAGGGGGGGGGAGAGAGAGAGAGAGATTAGGCTGTTTGGAGGTGTCAGAGCGAAGGGGAGGGAGATGCAGAAGAGTCGAAGGGTGGGCCCCGTTACCCGGCTTTGTACGAGGGGCCCCTTGCCGCTGTCAGCCCGCGGGGGCCTTATTTCAAGACCGTACCGAATCAGGCACGACAATCGCCCTAATATCCACACGAATGCCGTGCCGGAGGCCCCCACGGTGCAACGGGGCCCGCCGATGAGGGAGGCAGCCGAGTCCTCGCGATGAGTAAGAGATCTTTCCGTTCTTTCTTCTTCCCTCGCTCTCCTTCCTGTTCGTCGTTTTCTACCTTTAACCTCGCGTGTCTTGAAACGTTGCTGGGTTTTGACTGTCTTTCGTGAAACTAACGCGCTTCCATCTCAAAACAAATTGTGAATGCTTACGAAAATATTTTCAGCTCCGGTCCGAAGTTTTTTGATCTTTTGCGGTGAAATATAAGCCACATTCGCGTGTTTTCAACAATCACTTGGATCACGCAATTGCCTCTTTCTTCAACGAGTAACAATATTTAACATTCTTTTCCTTTATTACTAATTATACCTAGCGATCGATATAATGGTCTAAAAAATTATTTCATATTTGTATTTAATTATTTTTAGTTGTGATTATATATATTTATCTTTTTATTATAAATGATAGCATGTCTTACGATATCTTACAATAATTTGCTAATTAAATTCTTGTGTAAGAAGTTATAATGACAGGTCAGTGACTTAAATTTGTAATATATTGAAGATACGATGTTTCAAGTTAACCCTGTGCCCGTTCAATATCGCTCACGATTAATATCTATCGTTACCGATCATTAATAATGTATGGAAGCCTCTCTCCCGATGCCTGCGTGGGGGGACCTACGTCGGGCCGGCGGTGTAAAAACACGTTGTTGCTGACGCAACTATGTCCGTATTGTCCAGGGATGCAGCGCGTCATTAGTGGAAGCTTCAACGCTACCATCGCGCGCTTCACGTCGGCATTCAGCGATTCGCCTCGTAGATTCATTCGTGGCAGAGTCGAGCGAGTAGGTGGCTAGCAGCTAGCCGGTCCTCGGACCGGGGGAAAAGAAAAAAGAAATCGTTTAGAGGGGTAATGGGGCCCACGGGTCCCGTGTTTCGGTTTACCGAACGCGCCCGCCACAAAGCCCCCAGCGAGGGAATAAACGCAGTCGTTACGGTGTTTGCACCAGCATTTAATTGTTTGCCCTTTTCTTTTCAGACCGTATTTTTTATCTCCTCTGTGACGACCTTTTTTCTCGTTCGACGCGATGTAACCCCCGGATTAGTTTGTAGCTAACTGTCCTTACTGTTGGATCAGGCGATGAAAGGAATTTATATGAATTATTTAGTGATTATAATATTTGCATAATTATTGCATATCATGAATATATCTTTCATAACTTTTTATTTTTGTAGATTATTAAAATCAGGTGAATGTAAATACTGTTAAAAAATGTATTAATTTTGTTGAATCATAAATGAGTAGTAATCCATTCATGATTCAACAATTAATATATATAAGAGTCAAGAACGCTTATATAACACGAACAGTTTGAAAAACAAAACAAGCTTACCAGTTTCAATTTTATATTTCTTTTTTTTATGTTTTTAATAAAATAAAATATAATCTAAAAAAGATATGGAATAATAACTGTATATAATCAAGCGTATAATTTACAGATAAAAATATTTTACTTATGATTTATTTAAATTATAAATCATATATCTATATGGATTATCTGTGTCATTGTAAAATTGCTCACAATTGGAAGTTTATTTTCTTCGGCAATGCCGACTGCACAACCGGTGTAATCGCCGTCCCACCTTATTCTCGCCACTGAGTTCAGAGCCCCTTTTATCCGTTCCCCGATGAAAGCGAGTCGTGCATCACGGCGTAGCTGATAAACGGATTAAGAACTTCGAATCTAATTGGACCCCGATCCCGATTGTAAAAGAAACCCCTCGTCGGGCCTTACTGCCGGCCATGAGATTAAAATTCGTATAGTTCGTGTATATATATTTACCCTTCTGGAAAGCTTATCTCTCTCCCATTGCCGGCCTCCAACCTGTCGTTGGAGAACCTGCCTGTATTTATCCACATTTCCCTCGGGTTTCCAATCGCTTTATGGTTCTAATCGTCGCTTCCGCATACTTCGCTCGCTATTGGTCGTGTCGTTATCGGTTCTGTTATCGAGACTAATACCCGTGACTCGCACCGCAGGAATTTTTAATAACGAACTACCTGTCGTATATCGTGTCTCTCTTTTCTCTCTACGTCTCCTTTACCACCCGAGAGAACAGTTTGCTGTTACTTGGGCCAAATATATTGACGTAGGTTATCGCTGCAGCTGATCATTTGGAGATACACGTTTCTCTCTCGTGAAGAAATGTTTCTAGTTTGCTTAGGTCAAGTGCTTGCGCATTTCTCACATATTGTTAACGATTAAATAGCTGCATCTTGTATTTATTATATTTTATAATTATAAAAACAAAATAACGTCCAGAAATCTTGATTTAACAAATGTAATTTATGTAATTTACGTTATTATTTCTTTTTGCTTTGACGTACCTACTGCTGCTCTAAACTTCGAAATTTGAAGTTGGTATCCATTCATAAATATTAAACTGTAAGTGTTAACATAAACCTTAACAGATTTATGTATTCAATTCTACTTGTGATTTATAAGCCATAAATTTTACGTAATTTATGTACTATCTAATTTAAACTTCTTTTATGAAAATTTGATACATGTTTGATTGATTAAGGTCTCCTGCCATTATTTCGATTTTCGTAACTCGAAGATTGAAAACGGTATCTGCGCGAAATCCATAAACGTGGGATATTCAAAGAAATCGACGAAGTTGTTGGCGAAGGAGGAAGGAAGGAGCGAGCATGGTGCCGCGGTACCGCGGCATAATAACAGAGCGCCGCACACAGGCCGAGCTAGCTGATGACTTCATTGAACTGGACCCGCTTGAGCCTCGGGCCCAGGACCTCCCTGAAACCGCCTCAAATTATAACGCCGGCTCGGGCCCAGGCCCGCTTTTGATGGGCTCGAGACACATTTTAAGCTTCTAGCGAGGCACAAACAGGTTCGGCTTCGATTTCGCAGGACGCGAATGACAGGAATTTCCATGTTCCGCGTTAATCGTTCGCTAATATTAGCTGATTTGAAAATAGCTTTAATTTCGGACAAATGCGGCGTACCTGTTATACATGTCAAAGACGCCACATCAAAGAAATTGTTGTCAGGAGAACATTATATTATAAAGGGATGCGATGATTAAACGTGACAGTAATTGAACATTTGCATTTTTAATATTGATTGTCATAAGGAATTATAATTTATTTAATTATATTTTGTTCTTTTGCTCTGACATGTTTATTATCTTTGGAAAAATAATACAGATTGTTTTATATAAATTAGATATTTGAAAAATTATAATATAGAAAAACAAAGCACAAAAATATTTTATTAGACAAATATTTTTCAAAGCTCTTCTTATAATAATGGATATGCAATTTATATTCTTTTGTGAAAATCACAGAAATGTTACTTTTTTCAGATGTTGATAACTTACAAAATCTATCCACTAATTAGTTTGCACTATTTTTCAGTATGCTACGAAAAATTATTTCAAAATTATATCCTTTTTATTTTTTGCAAATATTGAACTAGATGTTTGTTTTATATGAATAGTATTTTTAATCGTAATGTTTTATTATTATGGCATTTGTGATATTCTTATTGATTTTATGAAATATGAAGCTCTCGAAAGTTTTGTATGCAACTGTTGTATGCCTCATATTGTCTTTTCCGCGACTCGCGATACATGTTCGTTGTTAACATCAATATACATATATATCAATCGGTATATCAAGTTATGAGAATAGTTCCGCGTGAGTCACATGTTGTGAGTACGCTACGATCGTGATTAGTATCATGTAGATCATCATCCATCCATGAAAGCAACTAAACGTATTACGACACCACTCAGTATTAAAAATCGTACGGATGCAGTAGATCGCGCTGGATTTATTTTACTCGAGAGAAGTGATATATACGAAATAGTCGCGATGTAGATGCGACGGGTAGATACTTGACATAAAGACGATTAGTATGCATGTCGCATGCAGTATAGAATAGTCAAAGATGTCAACATCTGAAAATATTCTCACGCTTATAACATTACATGTTGCAGAAGCAGTTTTTTTCTGATTTGATAAACAGAAAATCACGAAATAAAAATAAAAGTTTTTTTCTATTTTTATAGTAGTATAATTTAATAAAATTTTGAAATATTAATCTTTGCATGGTTCGGTTTTCATTATTTTTAAACAATATCATTTTATATCAAAACATAAATATAAGTGTAATCTTTGACGAATATACATGTAATTTTAATTAGAGCATTTATTTAATTTGATAGTATTACAATCTTGCTTGGCTCGTAACCCTGTTTTAATTATTTTTTTTCAAATATATATAGTTTTTTTAATTTAACGAAGTGTTTAAAAATGAAATGATTAAATAATCGTATCTTGAGTTAATTTTACATAAAGAGGGAAATGTATATTTTTATTGATATAAAGATATATCAAAATTCCATATTCGCAAGCCAGTGAATTATTTACGATGTACTGGCTAGAATATATAGATACATGAGAATCGGGAACTTGATCACGACAATAATATCGCGTAAAAAAGAGAGAAGACAGAGAGACAGATCAAAGCGATCACGGAATAAGTGGAGAACATGGTTGCACACACAAACTCGATCGGGTCAACCGGATTATCATCTATCTCCCTGTTTCCTTCGAACTTTTATGAAGACAAAATGTATCTCTATGTTTGTTCGTACACGTTAGGTGGGAGATTCTATGAGATGAGAAATAGAAAGCGAGCACGTAGTATTCGCAATCGCGTTCAACTTTTGCGAAATTTACGAGCGAGCTGTCTCGTAATTACCATTGTGGAAACTGGCATCGAAAAAAAAGAAGAGAAAGAGAGATGGTGTACGAAAGTAGATGTGAAGAAGATTTCTGACTGTAAGGTAGAAAGAAATGGAGAAAGAGAAACGAAGAGACTACACCACGTAGTATATCTCGAGAGCAGGTCTCGAGAGACGCGTAAGTGCCGTATAATTGCTACAGCGCGTTTACTTGGGCATCTGTTTACCCACTTTGATCGCAAAATGCGCCGAGCTGTAATAAACGCCCATTGGCGATCGCTTGAATCGGTTTCCATCTTGGTAAGAGCGTGCTTATTAACCGCAGAAATGGGCTGCCGATTGGTATCTACCGCGTATTAACGACGCTAGATGAGTGTTATTTCGCAACTACATGCCACTGGTGGTCTTTGATAATTAGGAAAAAACTTAGACGAGGCAGGTAATAGCTCCGACATTGTGCGAGAAAAGAGTGTCGATCTCCGGTAACATCTCGACTAGACTTGTAACACACTTGATTGCGTTGACAACCTGAGTTAAGTAACTTCGAGTGTAACATTGCGCGTGTTTTTCACTTTGAAAGATATCTCCAAAAAAGAATGTTAACCAGAGCTCGTACGTCTTAACGTGAATCGACGAGTGCAAAGATTCGAAAGGATATCGGAATGTAGATGATAGAGTGGAGCGCAATAAATCGGCAAGACGTCACGATGCAGAAAAACGGGCGGATTCACTTCGTCCCGCTCTTTCTTTGTCGTGGGACCGATGACACGCCATCGGTCCCAACCGTAGCTCTCGGGTCCACTACTCGGTCACGAGCCCCAGTTCAACCTTCTGCGACGCAGCCTTACGAAATTCATGACAAAAAATGTCTACGGATCTCCCTTCACCATCTCTTCCTTATCCTCATTCTGATTCGCCTCGTTCGCCTTGTCGCTCATAGATTCGCATGATTAGGACCAAGACTGCTTCCAAGATTTCACGGATGATTCTTTGATTGCTCAAAGTTGTGACACGCGAAATTAATATAAAAGATCTATGATCCCTGTGATCGTAGAATATATATTTCAACAGTTTTTTGATATGGAAGGAAGAAAGTAATTTACATATATCTTTAGGTATATGATGAAGAGTAATTACATATAATCATTTCCTCAGACAAAAAATACCTAAATTATTTTTAATACTGTTAACACATTTTTAATATTTCAAAAAGTCTAAACTTTTGTTGTATTTTTATCACGTATTAAGGCTTACGTTTTAGATATCTCTCTCTGAAGGATATATTTCAACAATCTATTTCTTATTATTATTACATTTGTTATATGCTGATGTATCTTCTTTTTATTATTGTCACCTAATTTCTTTTATTTTCATTTATAATTACAAGTTTGATTTTGAAATCAAACTTGTGATTACAAGCGCAAGGAAAATATTAATCTTTTAGAGGACCTTTTTAAGGGTTTATTTCTAAAATACTTACAGCTTTTCCTTAAGTGAGATTTGTTATAATTGATTCTTTCATTGTATTTCTTGTCTCAAAATATGACATTGTTTCAGTACCACTATAGTGGCTTTACCATCTTGTTTCTTGTTAAAATTATAATTAATTAAACTATTATAAACTTAGCCTAATAATATAGAAATTATCGGAATTGATACCAGCAAACGTAATATTTTCTTTCGAGAATTTAAGATCCGAGATCGTTGCCACGAAATCCATTCCGCAAAGTCATTAGTAGCTAGGCGAAAACTCTTACCATTCTTGCGCAGTCAATTAGCCGAATTGATTACCAGACACCCGTGACTTCGGTCGTTATAATGATCCGTTCCTATTACTTGCCGCGAATGCCAGGAGTGCCATCGGTCGAATGGCATGCAGAACAGCGAGGATACCGAGAGCCAGGGCTGAAAAAAATCATGCCGTGGAACATTCTGCAGCTTTGTCGAGGCACGCTCATCGCGCGTGTACATTAGTGTGTCTCATCCTTTTTTCCGTGTCTCTTTCTCCCTTTCTCTCTTCTTTCCTCTATACTCTCGTCATAATAAAAGAATCTGTTCCTCCCTCTATAACGCTGCTCCGCCTCTACCGTTTCGACAAGCAACGGCAGCATGTTCGAGCAGGTTCTTAGGAATTCACGACTCATGCGGCGACCGGGTGTCCGGGTGAAACGGATAATGGCATTTAACGAGAAGGAATCGTTGCACCGGGTGCACCGAGTGCGGCTCAAATTGTCGGATCAGGCTAATGTACAAATGATGCCCGATGACGATAGTGGGTATTGTTCTAACACTTTTCTCTGCGCGTAATTCCCATGAGAACGTGATCGTCCTTCTTCCATTATTCTAGTTAGATTTGGGTTCCTAATTTCCTGGACCGTTTCTACTTTTATCGCTTCAATCTTTCGATAAATGGAATTATGCTCGTGTCAGTGATTAAAATTATGAAACTCTCAAATTAATTTTAACCTAATATTATTATAATCATTAAAGTAGAATATTATAGTACATTGAAATTCCCCTCCAAAATTGATATTTTTATATATATATATATTAGTTTAATTATAATAATTAAAAAACATTACAAATTCATGAGTATAACACACACACACACACACACACACACACACACACACACACACACACACACACACGCATGCACGCACACGCATATTTAAAAAAAACATATTGTATACATAATATTTTTTTGGTACGTATAGAAATATGTGGAAACATCAGATAGATTATTTCGCAGAGAATCGATGGATATAATTAGCACGCATGGACTAATCGGAAACCGCGGAATTAATATGCAAGTTCAAGCGCATAAACGCTCGCAGAGGGAGTACAAGAGGTCCGACGGGCAAGGGGAACGAATTTGGATGATAGAGAAAGAGGATGAAAAAGGTGGCGGGATAAGAGAGGTGGCTCTCCTCGTCTCTGAAAACTGGTCTGGTGCAGTTGCGGTCTTAGGAACAGAGGAGAGTCGAAGGAGCTGCATTCCCCGGTAATTAGTCTCACCCATAAATTACTGGCTATTTCGCGTCTGTGTTGGTCACGAGTCGGTAACACTCGTTTCACCCTCCCGCCCCGGTATACGTTCCAACTTCCCTTTCTTCTCTTCCTACGCTTCTTCGTATAGCGGTTGGTCACTCAAAATTTCTTCTTCGTGTAAATGACAGATGTGAGGTGTGAAAACGCGAGACCTTTGGATCCGCGAATAAGAGACTGATTGTTATATATGTTCCGTTAATATTTATATGCGTATACTTTTTGTTATTTATTTTTTATATTGAATCTTTTTTTTGGCATATCTTACAATTGGCTAAATATGAGTGGTTTTTCGGGAAACGAATTTACACAATGTAGAATTATGCGGAATTACCTGTATCTTGATGAGTTAGATATTGTATCCTTTGTATGATATCGCGTCCGAGTGAAGTATCTAAATGTGAAGAGATGTGCTACTTAGCGGTAGAAGGTTATAAGTGCCAGGAGGTCCGATTCTATGGGAACGAAACGGGCTCATCTTTGCCGTAGGTCCATGGACCTGTTCTGGACCGAGTGGATCTCTCAGGGCGCCGAAGAAAGGGGCACAGGACCCCGCTGCTAAATGAGCTGTAATACGGACCCCCGCTGAACTTCTCCTCTCCCCGTCTTGCCCTTCTTGAACCATACTCCGAGATATTCCCCCTCTCTTTCATCGCTGCTTAAAACCACTCACACTGCTTGGCCCGCAGGTTATGATATGACCACACGAGACGACTTCTTCTGCTGTCGACTCTTCCTGCAATATTTTTGCTTCTTGGCCGTCCTTTATTTTTTCCCCTCTTTCATCGCCGCTATTATCGCCTTCGTCTCTATCACTGAGATCCCATCAATGACTGCCTCATTCCTGGAGATTGTGCGCTCAGAAAAAGAAATCCTTACAGAGATAATAGACAAAGAAAAGAATTACGGCGATATAATAGCATTAATTTTCTTCAAGATATTTATTTGCTGAATAAAGATTTTTCTGATAGATAATTATTCATCGACATTAATGATATTTATAAAGGCTAGAAAAATAATTTATTATATGCAAAGTTGTTTTGTGATTTATTTGATTGTGAGTAATATTCGCTGTTCCTATATATATACATATATATACTAATATTACAATTAAAATACAAATTCTATATTGTTATATTAATAATACAGTTGTATTTTTGATACAGTAGAATTTATTTTAATTCTCATTATTAGCGATTTCAATATAATTTTCTTCTACGAAGACACTATTATTGTCTGTTTGTGAACGAACTAATTTACAGTTTGTTATTCGAACTATTATTCTGAGAAATAACAGGAAATGGTCGTGACATCGAGAACTGTTGCTCGTAAAACTATTCGGTCAACGAAGTAATTGACCCACGACTTCATGGACACACTTTATTGAGCGGCCGATCCAACAATTAGGCCAATCGTTTCGATCAATGCTATAACCTGTATGGTCGATGGTACGGAAACGATTAATTAAGGACTCTTAATCATAATTAAGCTTTTCTTAATTTCATTAGACAAGTTTCTCAAGGTCGATTATTATTTATTTTTAAGGATCATATATTTTGATTATATAAATGATGATCTGCTAGGTTCAAATCAGCGAATTCTCCAATTCGACTTACCTATTAGCTAGATGTGACTATTATTGCGCGGATGCGAGATTAGCTGCATAGATTATAAAATATCGTCATGTATAGCGCGATTGTAAACATATTCCTGAAGGCTATAATTACTGTACGTTCCGCGTAATGACGACTGTTAAAAGGCTGAACGCTGCTACCGAAATAGAACGCTGTTAGCAGCAGAAGCTGCATCTATTACTAGGCCGTAGTCTGATGTAATAGAATTCGGAGCACTCCGATACACACTCTCTGAAACGACGAAGTGCTCGGGAACCGGTAAAGGCTGCGGCCGCGAGCGCTCGCGGCTTTGTCGTGGCGGCGGAGATGAAAAGGATGTAGCGAGCCACACGCCGACAGCTTAAGCCCTCAATAGCCCTCTACGATGGTGCCCACAGCGTGTACCGAAGCCATGATATGGTGGGAGGAGGCCAGGTAGGAGCAGGTCGCTGGTCGAAAGGAGGAAGAAGCGAGGGAGAGACGCGAAAGGACCAGTCGTGACGAGGTGGCGGGACGAAGGGAGACGAGGCATGAGACGGCTACCGAGCGGAGAGCTCGCCTTCACAAAGCATCAGAATGGGACTTACTGGGGCCCCGTTATTAGTCCTTACTTGCTTCGTATTCGTATTGGTAGGGCCACGAGGGGAGATCGGATCTCTCGCGTCGAGTCGCATACACGAGCCGCTCCCGTGTATCTCGTGAAGGTGAACGGCGACACGGAAAATGTCAGGATCATCACTGATACCTGCTTTTCTTGTGGCGCTTCTCAACCTGAAAATTCATCATCCGGTAAAAGAGTTTTCTTTGTCGCGCTATTATTGGCGAAGAGCGATGAGAAGGAGATGGGATAGCGACATGTCGGGTGAAATTCACTTGACAGAGCGCAACAAACTTCTTATTACGGAAATGAGAGGATTGGGTAGTGGAGGGATAAGAGATATATTTGAGCATTTTAAATCGATCTCCGGATAATCTTTCAATGAAATCTTTTATTTTTGAGACAGTAAAATCATAGTATGTAGCAATTTCTCGCTTGAATTTTGTTACGCTATAAAACGATTAGTCTAGGAATGATAAAATTCCATATTTTTTAGTTTATTAGTGCAATTTTATTATAAAATAAAGTTTTTTTGTGCAAAATATTCCTATACAACACACATTTCTAAAGGATACTCTATAGACATCCAAAGGACATTCTACGTTCCAAGGATGTTCCCAGGACGTCCCTTGGATGAAGCCTGTAGGTTACTATAGACATTTCTAAAAATGTAATCGCCAATATTTATACTATATCAAGCTGAGATATTTTAATAGAAGAAGTAATAAGGACTCTCAACAATTAAAATAGCTAATAGAGGAAGACAAAAAGAGTCGAGCATGGAAAATGGTATGTAATACCTATTTTACAAGTGCATAAGCATAGTTGTATATGGTTGCAGTAAAAATTGATCAATCACAGTGACCGAATATTCTTCCCAAATTCGACCGTGATTGGTCAATTTTTATAACTGTGCTTTCGTAATTACGTAGAATGGGCCTTAGATTAATATATTAAAGATACAAAAATAATGTATGAAAAAATTACATTACATGTTTCAGCTCATTGTCGAGTCGTCAGATCGAGGTGTTTTAGTACATTTCAATACAATTTTAAAATTGTAATTCCAATAATTCCAATCATATTTCACTTCACCAAAATTCATAATATAAAGCGCTTTTTCTAGAAGTTTTAATCTTTAGATTTAATATATATTTTATCATGCTATAAAAATTTGTTATACGCGCAGCATACGCTGGATCATTTTTTAAAGTCCTAAAGGCCATGCTATCTCATTGCGACCTGTTAATGATTTCTGACCGCTATTATTCATCGCGCAGCATCGCGTCTATCACCTTGACATCGCGCGTTCGAGTCCGAGACGTGGTCGCGCCTCCCTCCGTGGGATCCTAGGCAGCGCGGCGCGAGAGCAGAGAGGATCCGACGACCGGGCCTCCTCGTGTCGACGGGTTCCGTAGTCGAGTTAAAAGAGGAAAAGAGGGGCTCGGTTGCGTTTCGTTGCCGCCGAGCGGCGCTCACCTGCCTAGTCCGCAACAGTCTCGTACGG
>NW_017300267.1:2065706-2084694 GCF_001594075.2 Trachymyrmex cornetzi
CCCCCCCCCCCCACCCCCGATCCTCCCCTCTTATTTCCGTTATTTCTGTCCTTCTGTTGATTTCCCTCTCGTTCTCGTTCTCGCTTATAATTTTGCACGTGTTACACGAAATTCGCGAATCTAATTTTTTCTGATTGATCCGTCAATCTACTTGAAGAATCTTCAATATCTTCGTGGGGGACGGTCCCTTTCACGAAGATCGACGTTTTTCGCGACGGCGAAGTCGAAGATGCACCCGTCGCGGGCGTCGGTGGCGATGGTCTCGCGACGACGGCGATGGTGATGGTTGTGGTGGTGGTGGTGCTGGTGCTGGTGAAGAAGAGGAAGAAGAAGAAGAGGAAGAAGAAAACGGAATATATTGGTGGGGGCAGCTCTTCTCTACTCCCCAGAACTCTATTGGTGGGGATAAGGCAACACTCAAAGATTGTGGTGACGTAGTTCTGGCAGGAACGCGATGCGTTTTTGCTCACGTATCAAGAAAAGAGGACTTTACTACGCTTCATCTGTACCTTATAAATAATTGACACTTTTGGGAAAGAGGAAGAAAAAGAACAGACGGAAGTAAAGAAAGAGAGGAGAAAGAAGAGAAACATCAGGTACTTTGACAGACAAAGAGGAGAAGGAAGAGGGAGCCAGCGGGTGCGTGAGAAGGACAGAGGGTGGCTGGGGAGGGGGAAAAAGAGGGGAGTAAGTGGTCCAAGGGACCGGAAGTCAGTGCTCCTCTTCCGGGTCTTTCTTGAATCGCGAGCTCCTTTTTCGCGGTCTCAAAGACATGTCTCTTCCAACGAAGGATATCTCCGATCGCCCTCAAGCATTTTCAGTGCGATACGATCATGAAGATCAAGTGTTCACCGCGATCGTCATGGCTGCGTAATCTCGGCATCTTCGCTTTGCAAAACGTGTCGAGAAACGCAACATCAAGAATAATTCTTCGATGAACGAAGAATTAAGGACGAACAATTTTGCAAGTACATCTGTAAGCAATGATCATCAACGTTCTTCAACGCTTCTGTATCGAGCCTGAAGAAATATGTTCCATCCAATCAAAAATGATCTGAATCAATGAGGGTTTCAAAAAGAATCAGCGGTATTTTGTGTGCGATGATCTACGTTGCAATGTCGAGTTTTACTGGACCACACGATAAGGGAGTTGCGCGGTAGAGGGGACAGTGCATACAGTTTGCGTGCCAATCTTTGGCCACGAGGTGCATTCGGAACTGAAGAATACGTACTGGTGAACTCGCGGTGGTTCGCGGTCGACTCGTCTTTACAGCCGGACACCGCACCGGTGCGCTCACACGAACACCACCGTCGCAATCGACTATTTCATCGATCGTCAGTGCGTAGAGCGGACAAAGGAAACGGTCCTAATCGGTGATCGATTCGAGGGTGTTATCAGGTGCGAAGGGAATGGAGATGCGCCCCGTTCTCGTGGCGATCTGCCTTCTCCTCGTCACCCCCATCACCGGCTCTTTCTGGTGAGTGACAATTTTCCTCTGTGATCTTTCCTTGTTTTGCTATGAAAACGTATTGTTATATTTTAACAAGATTGTTTACATTGGGTTTATATGAAGTTAATAATAGCGAAATTTACAATGGATAGAATTAAGACTATGGCACAAAAAAAATGTAAGGCAGTAAGTGAATAAGCCAATCACAATAGAGACGTAAGGCATTAACGTAAGCAGTAGCAAATCTAAAATGTTGATTTAAGTTGTTTTCTTCGCCATAGTTTTTAATTCAAGATTTTTATTTACTCACTATCTTTTTAATTACTTTTTTGCTTAACAAAATAATTATTGTCGTAGTAGTAAATAAATAAATAAATATACATATATAAATTGCATTTTTATATGTGCTTTGAGAGAAAGAGAGAATGAGTGTGTGAGAGAGAGAGAGAGAGAGAGAGAGAGAGAGAGAGTGTTCTATTTGTTTAATTGAAGGTGTCTATCATAAATAAATATTATAAGTAATCTTTTGATTAATATTCGAGAAATCATATTTAAATACAAGTAATGTGTTATACAGACATACATTATACACACACATAAACAGGCAGACGAACACACACACACACATGCGCGCGAGAATAAGAATTTCATCATATCCGGTTCACAGACTTTTATGAAATCCTCTAGAACTTATGAATTCGAAACATTTCTCACTGTAGTATTTTTAACGTGATTATCTTAATAATTATCTTAATCAGCAGTGATAGTTGTCTGCGATAGGAATAACAAACGCATTTTTGCTTCCTTTGTCAAAGTTTCCCAAAAATGAGATAAAAAGAGAAGAGCTTGTCATGTCCTTGGCGCCGTTAAACGTGGTTATAAAAACGAGAGTTAAAAAGACATAAGTCATTTATACAATATAATAGTCTTCCCCATGTTTAGATAAGAAAATGGGAATATAGAACAAATATTTCTTGCATAATTTAAATCGTACTTATTTCAACGAATAACACAATCTCGAGCTGTTTTTGCGATTTTATTAGCATCATAGATTTATTCACTACAATTTTTTCTTCTTCGCTCAACTAAGCTTCCGTATTCTGATGATTCTTCTTGACAAATTATCGTTCTTGTATTTGATGCTAATATTGATTGCTATATTCTCGATTGCATATTTGTATCTAATCATGATACAAGCGCTGCTACGATATTACACTTACACAGGTACGAGATTGTCGCTTTGGTTGCATTTTAACGCCAATACTTGGTGAACGTGAAGAACTAACGAGTGCTCCAGTTTCGAGGTGCGTCATCTGGGTTATCAATTACGTCGCGCGTTACACGCACGTAAGATGAGTAATGGCGCTATAAATCCTCCTTTGGTAGTTATCCGTGCTCTTATAAGCAAGCTCCGTCTTGAGATTTATGACTTCATTTTGTGCTACGTAAATCGCTCATTATTGACGACGCAAAACGCTTCTTTAAATATATCTTTATTTCTGACTTCACATTAAGAAAAATTTTTGGAAAATGAACGACCCAGTAGATTCTGATTATATCAATCAGCATTTCGGTCATATATCATAATTGAACATCTGGTTATCTCTACGACTAGAAATTTTGATCGATATGATAAGAATCCATTTTCAACCAGAAATTTTCCATTGTAAGAAAATTTATTTTTGCCACTTATTAAGCTGTACTCTATTCTAATTTATTTCTAAACTACGCTGATAACGTCGGTTGATAGGAGAAATACTGAATAGAGGAATACTAAATAGAGGAAATACTAAAATATCGAATGTAGTAATTATTGTAACGCGAAATCACGTGACACATTCAGTAGCTACGGTTGAATCCTAATTATCTCGACGAGTAATAATAAATTACTCGGTAGCATGACATTTTGCTGTGTGCTTCACTTTGTTATGTAAATGTTTGCATGGTGATAGAACGTTATCGTGCCCGTGTCACTCGGAATTACAGCATCCGGAGACGGACTATATCGTATCTATCTAGCGTAGTGTGAACTTTATGCATATATCAACAAGATGAAATTAATTCAATTATATACTGAAATACTCATTATAAAATTAATTACTACGTAATTAACTTCGGTGCCAATCTTAATGTAATGTATCCGAGGTTTTTTTTATTTTGCTATATATAATCTGTTTATTAATGAAGATACGTGCAATTATTTGTTACCGTTATATTGATATATATCTGGTGTTTTGATTGAAAAAAATTTATTATAATACATTTATTTTTTTGATATTTTTTACAATACTCAGTTTGGCAGATACGTGAGAAAACGAGAGTAATACCGAAGGGTTAAGATTATTAAGCGATTATCGAATTAATCATATTAAATGTATATATATATATATTCTGATTAGATAAATTTTTTTATAATTAAGAATGAAATATTTTTGTGAGTATACATTTATAACGGGACGAAGGAAGCTTTTTCGCAGGAATGAGAATAAAGTCCCTCTTGAGACTGGTTAAATATTTGTTTCCGATTTAAGGCGGATTTCTGTATCCTGACGATACTGTGAGTCCGCACCTTGTTGCTTTCTGGCTCGCTTACCTGTCGCAGCCGTCGTTCACGGCGTGTTTGATAAATATATTAGGAGGATGACGGTTTGTGTTTCGATAACAGGTACTTAACGGTCAGACTGGAAACTCTTCGCTCTTTCTTTCTGTGTGCTTCGTTCATCATCTGCGAGTTAATCTGCGGCTACTATCGCGCATGAAGACACGTGTCGCACCGTTTTATCCACTTCAGTAGTTATCGCGGCGCATACCGCTGCCACAAAATTCAATCTATAAATCTTATAAATCTATTAGAGCAATATTATGCACTGGTTTGCAAGATTATATCTACAAGTTGGAAGATTTATTTTTCTGTCATGACATTTCGACATTATTAAAAATAACATACTTATTGTATATTATATTTTTATTTTGATGAGTACTGCGAGTGTGCAATATATAGATTCTTTGTTATTTCAGAGTATTCATCAATTAATACGCATTACTTTGATATGAATTTATTGGCGTATTAAGCACATTGACTTAAATTCTTTAAATTCTTTAAATTAAAAAAAAATAACGAAATATTTTTTATAAATATTTCTACAGAATCGACGAAATGTCATTTCTGCGATCCTTATTCCTGCGGAATGTTACCCCTGCTCCAAAAATATTGCGGGTATCATAAATCAGTCGCTCGTACGACCGTTCGTCATCGAGTCGCGCATTACGTCCTTCTCGCGAATCCTCCTAGGGCCCGCGAGGACCCGGAGCTCCGATTATCCGATTGGAACCGGATTCCCTTTCGTCGATCGGCATTCCTCGGTTTTTTCGCGACGAATACTGCTCTATCTTCCTCTCGTTCCCTTCTACTCGCGCGCTACCGCGTCCTTTCGTCCTTCTCACGCGGTCCTCTGGGAACGAAGGGACTTGCGGAGGAACCGAAAGAGGATGGGCGATTCACGAAGGGACAAAGACGACCAAGTGGAGGAGTAAAGAGGTAAAGAAGTGAGCGAGGATGGACAATGGTCTCGCTCAAAGCGTCACCCGTAAATCTCGTTGAGAGCGTATAATTTGTAAGTCGGCAGGAGCCCCCTCGTCCTCTTCGTCTTCCGTCGCCCTCGTCGTCCTCTGGCAACCGTTGCCTGCGTTTCTTCCCTCTCAGGATATATACGGAGTTGGCTCCACGTTCCTACCCAGCAATCGTATGTCCCTGGACGACTCGTGCACTTCTTCGAAGTGCCGAACGCGATATACTGTCGATTTTCGTTACAATGTGGAAGAACAATACGGTGGATCGTGAAATTATCAGATAGTACTCTTCAACTTCTGTGGTATCACTTAGGATGAAATTTATTGTAAGTTACGGTAATTCTTTCGTTCAATTTTCAAGGGTAAATACTAAAAGATGTGTGTCCTTTAATAACTGTTGCGCATACATATGCCGTTTTATTCTGAAAAGGGAAGAGGGTTCTGTGACAATGCATATAATAATTATTCCGTAAATATTAAAACTGTGTAGATGAGATCTATAAGAGTTTAGTATATTATAAGTTTTCTTTATTTCAGGATGTAAGTCGATTGATCTTTTGTAACATATTTACAAAGAAAAAAACTAACGTTTGGTATGAAAAGGCTAATTGTTACACCAATCGAGCGCAGCGAAACACAATTTTTAATGGAATGTCCGTGCCTACGGCTGTTTCTTTGACTCTCTGTATTTTCAGATTAATATAGT
This sequence comes from Trachymyrmex cornetzi, assembly GCF_001594075.2. Taxonomy (NCBI): domain Eukaryota; kingdom Metazoa; phylum Arthropoda; class Insecta; order Hymenoptera; family Formicidae; genus Trachymyrmex; species Trachymyrmex cornetzi. The sequence continues at coordinate 2,071,434 of NW_017300267.1, forward strand.
ATTTCAGATACATCGCTTATCTAGCCGACGATTGCGCAGTTTATCATATTTTTATAGTTCCACGATTTTTCCTCGCCGTTAATCTACAATCTCTGCACGAGTTCCGTAAAATTTTTACGGACTTTCCGTGAAATTACCTTAGAGGATTACCATAATTACCAATTACGCCACGGATCATTCCGATTTTCATACGAGGTGGGCGTCACGCGTTTCGCATTAATAAGCACCCGCTCGGCTGCACGCGCGCCTTCACGCGTTGCTTCGTGGGCTTCGTCTCCGCGAGCGACGCGATCGAGCGGCGGATAGTCGCGCGCGATCGATCGCAGGTGCGTGGCACGCAGACAGGTTCGAGAACGGGCGCGATAGATCGGTCGGCCGCCGATGTATCGTAACGGCAAGTCTCGGCGATAATACGATAGCGGGCTCGCGAACCCGGCCAATGGGCCGAGGTGGGCAGTCCGCGGCTACCATCCCGCTGGTTGGACAACTCGATCCGCTCCCCCACGCTCCCACCTGGACCATTCTCTCTCGTTCTCTCTCACCTGCTGTATATTCATAATCATATAAGACCGCGCTCACCGCGTGCGTCAGCACGCATGCGCTTGGATCGCGTATGCATCGGCGATCGGCAAACTTACGAGCTGTAGATTGCAAACGGCAGGTGGATTTATTTATTTTTAAAATATCCACCGTGTATGCAATTAGGTAAGCTTGTATATCGACGATGACGAGCGGCAAGAAGTGACTAGCATTAGCTAAAGTAACTGGTATATATACATGTACTTTAAATTACTGATATTTATATTAATACTTCTGAACTTCGTTTAAACTTTTAGAGACTTCAACTTTCAGATTTTTTAAGTACGAAATAAATTGATTTTTACGTATTTAACATTAGGGTTTCTAATACATTGTATTTAATATAAAAAATTTGAGAAGGCAGTGTTGTAAATATATATTTTTATTTTATTAATATACAAATATTTATATATAATTTACACACACATATGTGGGTGTATGTATATATAAATATATACATACAAAATATAAATATATAAATATATGAAGAATGCAAAATCCTTTCTTAACACACTGATAATTATTCGGTAGCTCGCTAGTGATTTATCATTTGCCAATGTAGCTTCGCGAACGTAGATGGAAATTAATAGTGTTGGAACTGTTAAATTAGATTAAATTAAAACAAATTTAATTACATAGTTTTATACACTGTCTATAATAATTTACGGCGCATCTTGCGCGGAAAGGCATACTTTACGACATGCTTCTAATATGAGCATTATTAGTCCAGATAGCGCGTAATAATTCTTGATTACTATAATTACACGATGTATGTGGCTGATCGTGTCGATACGCGAGCAGTGACGCTGGCGCTAAAGCGGTCTTAATCATAGGTATGAGTTTTATTCTCAGAACATGCCAAGCAGGATCTAAAATATCATAAACTGACAATATTTTTCATTTAATGTATTCGTAACTATTCAATTAAATATACAATTCCCCCTCCTAGATTAGCAACTCAGATATGATATTTACATATTTTATTTGTAATAAATAAGAAATTTACAGAGCAAGGAAATTTTGAACATTTATAAATATGCGATTGTATGATTAATGAATGAAATATCGCAGATATTTTTCGCCACGAAATATTTTCTATATGGATGATGAAATTCTCGATGTTCATATTCGAAGAAGGTTCGTTGCAGTCATACGGTGTCAACGTAAACAGTAAACACGCATAATTCATCCCCTTTTCATCTCCTTATTTTTCATCTGCTTGATATGCGTTCGCCGCTGCAGCTATGAGATTTCTGCGAATTAAATATAGTGCCTCGAACTTTTTCCAGTCACGAATACACTCTATCATTCGCGACCGAGGCGGTTGCGTTCCGGTACTTGCAAGATGGAAATACGATAGGTGCATAACGCACGTATTCACGTGCGCTCCGCATGCCAAATTAATACATGTATACACGTAGAATGACATTTCAACGAGAACTGCATTTTTCAGTAAGAGTGTTATTTGTTAATATTAAATATAATACAGTTTATTTAATATGAACAAATTGATCTTTACTAATTGTTTTATTTATTGACAGTTAACCTTTACCGTACTAATATATGAGTAATTATAAGTGACCGAGCGATTCCTGTTCGTGCAAGTTTCTTTGAGTCTTTCGGTAATTATAAATTATACTACATTTTATTATTTTCCAAAATAAAAAGTCAATATTTATTCTAGAAAGTATGTTGGTGAATTTTTAGAGATTTTTTGAATTATTTTGAAGAGGTGAAAAAACGAAGATTCGAGATTCTAGTGATCCTTGATAGTATGGATGAAGCAAATGGTATATAGTACGGTAAAGGTTAATGTTAGTATTAAAAAAAAAAAACAATGACGAATATGTCTTTGTACAAAGGATTCGCTTCCAGGAGTGCCAAGCGGTCATTTAACGGTGGTTGTAATAAGCAAAACCGCTCGTCGGTTATCTTATAATTACGACTGTTTCCGTCGGTTTATGGTGACACTCACCATAAATTCGTCGCAGTAAGATGAATCGTAAAACGTTCGCGGGTGATAATAGCGAGAATCTGGTACTCTAATTATGGTTTTGTCGACGCTTTAATAATACCGCAACGTTTTCAGTGATTTTAATTGAAATAGATGCAAATTTTTTCGCAGCGGGAATTAATTTTGTGTCTTTTTCACTGCTGTTTAATTTCATTCTTATTAAGAACTGATAATTACTACCCAGTACTTTGATTTTGACTTAAAACATCAATATAATATAAACTTATGTTATAGAATTGTTTAGGACATTTTTAAGCGCTTATTTACTGGGGCTAAGGACGTTTTAAAATTTTCAGTATATATAATTTTCTAAATATATATCTCATATATTATGTCCCAGGATATTCAGGATATATTCAGGATCATCCTAAGGATAATACCATCATAACAAATGTATTACAACAAATGTATCAGTTTAATACAATTAGTACAATTAGTAAAATATTATGTATACGTTCTTAGCACATATTAGAAAGTTTATAGGAAATAATTGACGTATTGCAATATTAAATATTAAAATATTAGGTGTTAAACTTAATAATTGATTTGTTTCGAAGGGAAGATGAATGAATACCTTGATCAAAATAATTTCCTCCATTTTCTACTTTATTACTAATTAATAATACTTTATTAATAATACTTTGATTAAGGTATTTCCCTTCGAAACAAATCAATTTTGGAGACGAAAAACGGCAGGAATTAAGTTTAACACCTAATATAATCAATATATTGCATTGAAAACAAATTTCTATTAAGCCCACTTGTTTTAAAACGGTTTACAGTTTACCTTTCGTAACGTCACAGATTTGATTTTTTTTTTTTGGCAAGCGGCACGCTAAAGAAATGCTCGATTTGTCACGACACGGGGCGTGTCAATCATTGCTGGGTCAAAATACGGTGAGCATAATAACAGCAGTGAGCCGGCAATGACACGGATATCAGAAACGGGGTGGTTAACGACGGGTGTCCGCGGTTAGGAAATGAGGCCCCTCGCCCTCCAGCCTTCGTGCTTGCACACTGGCTCCTCTCTTTGCGCGAAATGCAGCATGGCGTGACGCAACAACACGCACCACGTGCGGGCCACGCACAATGCTCGTAATAATTTCTCTCCTTCTTTCGCGCTATCGCTTTTGTTTATTTCTACCATTTCTTTTCTTTCCTTCCTTTTTCTTTCTCTTCCTCTGTCGACGTCCTCTCTCTCTCTCTCTCTCTCTCTCTCTCTCCTTCTCCTTCTCCTTCTCCTTCTCTCTCGTTGTATTCCTCGCCTTGACCTTCCCGAGCTTCCCTTGGTCCTGCTCTGTTACTGTCGTTCGTATACTACCGTGCCTATAAATGATTTACCGGACGTTCCCCCTATAGAGTACCGGATTGGTCATGGTTTCGCTGCGCCAATAGTACGGTGTTAATGCAACTTTATGTCGGGCGTGAATGAGTACGTGGCTCTTTTTCAATATATTTTAGCCCTCAGTCATTCTTTTCTCATTTATATCATTATTGTCATTTATTTATCGTACTGTCTCTGTAATTAATATACTATATATAATTGAATAAAAATCATTGTTAGATATTCGGAAGTTTTTGCTATACAATTCTACGTTTAAATTATGTATATTATTTAGAATATATTTGATCAAATAAACAATTTTTTAAAGGATCCTGTTAATTTGTTTCACGAAAGGTGCAGATTTTATTTAATTATTGACACGTTATATTTTCTCAATGTTGCATTTATTATTAATATTCGATCAATTCAAATGATGCAATTAATATTTCTGGAATGTATATCTGTCGGACATATTGTATTTTTGTCATGATGTTGTCATAGGCCAAGATTAATTTTGATGTTAGAGAGAGAGGGAGGAGGGGGGAAGGGGAGAGAGAGAGAGAGAGAGAGAGAGAGAGAGAGAGCACGCGTGCGTACCTCTGAATGCTCGGGCATGCCAGAAGAAGAATTTGAAATTGTTTTAGTGGCGCGTGCAGGGTGCATCTGCTATGTACGGAATTTTAAGACCCCGTCACTATCACAGATTGCTCGAACTTTATCGGTCAAATCCCAATATCGGTTTTATTAAGGCAAACGCATACCACGCATAATTCATTACGGTAGGCGCAAACTCGCGTATGAATTCCGAGTCCTCGAGTCTGAAGAAGCTGATTAAAAATTCACACAATGTGGTGGCGAGACCGCGGGTCTTTTTTCTTTTCTCTAGATGCTCGATGCAGCGTCCAGGCTTAAACGGAGCACGAATTCTTTGAGGTTCACCAAAAAAAACTATCAAAAATGTAACCTGGTCTCGATGACCCTTGCCATCAATTTGTTCGGGACATTCTCAGGCGGAATCAACTTGCTTCTTTTTCCATTCGTGAATCCTCGTTGGATACTATATGGTTCTAGCTCTCTTATTTCTTTGGCTCTTCTTCATCTACAATTATTGTAAATTTAACATGTCGTATATTACTGTAATAAAATAGTATTCATATGAAAGATCTAATCGATATAATTTAATTATGAGGAAGATTATTTTAGCGAAAGAAGAGTAGAGTATATAACGTTGTTTGTAACAGATAAGGAAAATTGAGACAAAACATGCTAACTGCATAAACAAAATAAGAAATAATTTTATCTTGCAAGATTTATAGCACTTTTTTGACAGACTGCATAATTTGTGACACGGCTTATAAAGGAAATTTATGGTGGTGGTAGATAAATGGATAGATTTAATGAATTCTTTTAGAAAAGTGAAAAATAAACTTATCCTTGTGCAACATCATAAGCTTATAAGAGGCTCAAAAATTATACAATGTATATATTAACTTTTTATAAATATATTTGCTAACTTAATTTAAATTGATTTTTTTTCCAAATATTTGAAGAATGTCGTATCTTTATTTTTGGAGAAAATTTAAGTTTAAAAATATATTTATCGCTAAGTTGAATTTTTTAGCGGACATTTTTTGATCGACAAGGTGACGATCGCGATAAAAGTGAGTTAAAGTCGAGAGAACGGAATGAAACGAGAATGTAAAATGAGCACGCGCCAGGAACCACTTTGGCATATATAAGCTCAGTGATAGAGTGGCTTCGTTCCGTCGTAGTCCTTTTCGTCATCTGCATGGCCCGACGCCGCTGTCTGCTTCACGTCGTCGAGCAACAAGACGATGATTTAGATTGAATGCGCATATTTAGCAGCCACGAGTTGTTGTGACTTTCTACTTCCGCTCGCTATTAATTCTTTCATAAATTGTTGTCCCTCTCCCAGCTTCTGCATCTCGTTTCAGACATGTTTTTAATATCCTTATCGAAGATGCTCGCGATAGAATTTACTCCATTTTTTACGTGGAGAAAATGATTTTTATCTGTAATCTTATTTAAATAATTTTAAGTCGAAATTCTACCTTCAAATATACTGATTTATATTATATGAGTAACATCTCTCGCGATTTAGTGAAAAAGGTTATAATAAAGCTCTCGTTTCTTCTCCTACCTCAAATACTGCATAAGATAGATGAAGGTTATAACAACGTTCTTGGTCGCGAGATTTCCAATTTTCTTTATAGCATCTTCCTATTTCATACATATACTTTCATTTGAAGTGTGCAAAGTATTCGAGGAATCTGCCAGTGGGCCTATCAACTCGTTTTCTCCTTCATTTCTCTTCTCTTGCTTCTTTACGCGGACTTTCTCGTTGAAGCGATCTCTCTTCTTCTTCCCGTCCGTTCTCTGTAAGACGTTTCTCTCTTTCTCCCGCGAATCCCTTATTTCTCCGCCTGCCTCTCCATTCGTCGCTCGTTCTGCAAACCGGCCGGCCGAAAGAGGCCAGCAACGTTGCTCTCTCGTCACTGTCTATCTGAGCAGACAGCGTGGAGCTGCCTTCGAGCAAAGTGAGGGCGTCTAATGAGGCAATAAATAAGTCGACCGCCCTAACCGGCCTCTCCACGCTTTTCGTTCGCGACGACGTGTCCATCCTCAAGTTCTTTTCTTGCCTCCGCGTACATGAGGTGGGGCCGATCTCCTCGATTCTAGTCGAGAGATCCTCTTCTCCTCCCTCTCCCCCCTCCCCCCCCCTCTCCCCTCGAACGTTCCGCTGGCTCGATTGTCGTCGATTAAACCGAGTCTTCCCTCGTTTTTTCGTCTAGTAGCGGATCCCGAGATGCCTTTTTGCGAGGGCTACCTTGCAAGAAAAGAAGCACAAGCGAGTGACGGGACTGTTAAAGATCGTTGCGCATATATTCGGTACGTTGAATTTTGTTAATTTAAAAAACGATGAGTTAGCGATGTGCTCGTCTAAATGCGATCAGTATTCCGTGACGATGTATTATACTGCTGGGTAATGAGTCTCATAATTAGATATTTATGTGCACCGATATTGAAAAAGTTTATAGACAACAAATTTATATTTGCACAGAAAAAAACGAATTTGCTGAAATACCTAAAAGCTATTCTTTAAAATTTTTAGAATGAATCTCATTCTGAAGTACGAAATCTCACTTTTAAAAATTGAAAATTGAGCCACTTTTTTCAAAACTAGCTCAATTTTTATTCTTTAGAGTGAGATTTCACTCCAAAGAAATTTAAAGAGTATAGAAATATAAAATAATTTTTTTACACTATCAAAATAATTATGTAGAACGTTCAAACTGATCGCTATAACGTCAAAACTTTTTGCAACATTTATCATGCCTGAGTTTCCTGCATAATTATTTTATGGTTCAGCAAAATTATTTTTAAATGCATCTATCTACATTTTTAGATACTTTAGTAAAATCGTTTTTTTTTAATTTTTAGCTATACGATATATACATAATACATTGATTTATTACTCGTCTAATTAGAGGATATATTTTTTTCGAGATTATATGTAGAATACTTACATTTTTTTAAATCCTTGGTATTTTTGTTTCATATTTCTTATTAATTTAATTTATTTAAAATTATTAATATTTCACTAACTTCTCTCCATCTCGAATAATGCGAATAAAATTGGCATATGTTAGTCTGTGGAAAGTTACGAAATCGCAATCGACAGATGGAAGACGAATGGCAACATAGTTCCTGACCACTCCAATTCCCATTAACTTGCCTCTGGCGATATTAATAGACGTGAGTGCGAAACGTTCGCATAAGCGGCGCTCGTCAAAAGCGTGTTTGCAATAACGCCATAACTTTATTATCCGCCTCGGGGATTGGTCTTTTAGTATCGACGCACAGCGGTTCTACCGTTTATTTGACTAACGGGGTGAGATGCGCGTGGCCACTAGGAAACGGTCTTTGAAGTCGAAAGGTCGGATAAACTCCGGGAAGTTGCCTTCGCCTTTATTTGAACATGTGACGTTTTTCCGACGAAAACTATCAATACGAATTATAGGCGCAATGAGAACGGAATAAATCACGATGAATTAGCGAAACGCATTGGATGTTATTTTAACTTATAGTGTGTTTTGATTCAATTCAACGAATACTATTATTAAATTCTTTAAACCACATGTTGCGACAGAAGTCTCATAATTAATTAGTACCGTAATTGCACTATAAAAAAATTCACGGTAATATAGTTTATAGCTGCGTAATAAAATCTTGGAATATGAATATTATATCATTAAAGGTCAGAGATTTAACTTATATTTACGATACGAAATATATCTATAAAGTATATTACTGCTAGAAATAAAATACGTAAAGTACAATTTTCGAGATTTACATAAGACACGATAATCTGACAATTTATTTGAATACCCGTGTATAAAGTTACGCATAAATGTTTACTATCTTTCCGACAGGCATATTCATTTCCTCTCTCCCATAAAATTTACACAATGTAAGACATTTGAACCACGACAATAACCTACACTTAATACAATGTTTAACTTGTCATGTAGTTTCGCATACTGCAACTTCTCGGAATACAGCTATATCTATGTCGCTCGTCTATTATCTTGTGCCTAGTGATTTCGTTGCATTCTCGCGTAGATTGATGCCCGGTCGAGAAATAGTACATGCGTTAATTCCAGGAAGATTTCGCAGCTCTTCTGACAGCTGGTCGTGATCTAAGAGAACTAGGAAATATGTGTAACGTCGCGTCTTCCAATCCTTCTTCTTTTAATCGATAGTTAACCTGAAAAATATACTTGAGATGTATGACAAAAAATTAGGAAGGTGTTCGAGGGAAGGAAAATGCAAAAATTTGTAATATTTTAACAGAAATACATATAAATATATTAATAGTAATATTTGATAAATCGAGAAATACCCCTTGTAGAGAACATTCCGCTTGATCCTATATAATGCAATATGTTTTATACGAACGGCGTTTTCGTTACGAAGGCAGGATACCGTTTTCTTCGGAGAACCCTCGTAACAGATTGAAGAAGCTTCGGCACTTGTCGTCCGTCAGACTCTATCGGGACCAAGGGCCTTAACAGGAATATCGACGAATCGAAGTTCCTGCGGCTTGTACTCTGTCAGTGGATCTGATCGTCCCGCGAGACATTACATGCGCCATATTTTGCTCCAACGAGAGCGATGCTGCTCTCCTTTTTTTTCCTCTTTTCTTTCTCTACCCCGTTCATATCTCTTTCTACCTCTCCGTTTCGCTCACGCGCGAAATCATTCCACGATCTCTCGATCGAGGGATTTCTCGTGAATTCCCGTCCGCGTATCATCTCGCGTATCATCTCCGTTCTTGTCGTCGTCATTCTCGGTTATAGTCGCCACTCAAGGTGGAATCCTCCTCGCCCAAATGACGATGTCACTCTCGTGCACGACTCTCCATGTCGTACTACCTTCGGCTTCTTATTCCTGTTCGTGCAGAACGAAAAGCGTAGAAGGGCAAGGAGGGAGAGGAAGCACATCGAGAACGGACGCCGTGGCGATGTACATGGGCGCGCGAGCAACCGTCCTTAACGGAATTATTGCCATTAAGGTCGTTGCATTCCCGAGAGGCCGTCGTGTACGCGCCCTGGCATCCTACCGACGCAGAACTAATGATCTTAATTAACGTTTCGTAACGAAGGTCGCCCGGACTGTCCTCTTTCTTCTTCTTCTTCTCCATTTCTCCCTCTTCCCTCCCCTAACCCTTCCTGAGCCCCTACCGTTTCTCTTTTTACCTTTCCGTCTTCGTGCCCTTCGCGGGTCCGCGCTTCTTCCACTTCGTCCTTTTCCCCTTCGTCCTTCTTCTGGTGCCTTTCTGCCTCCGAGTCGTCTTTCTCAACTTCGTAGTTCCCACCGCTCGTAGTTCACTCAGAATCCATTTCGCTTTATTCTTCTTTTTTTTCTACCCCCGGCGCAATCATCAACCTGTCTCTTCTCTGCTCTTTCTCTCTCCTCCCTCTTTACACCCTCTCAGCATACTCGTTCATTCTTTCCGTTTCTACGGGGTCTTCCTGTACCTCCATAACATTTCTTTCTTCTTGCTCTATGTCTTTCTTTTTCATTCGTAGGAATACGTCGCCACGAGTTTCATACGCCGGAGCTTTAATTATCGTAATGGTGTTAGCGTGTTCAGATTCGATTGTCATACCTACTATCCGTGATATAATTTTCCTTTTTTCTCATCTTCATCTTCTTCGACGATTTTTTCCCGTCGTTATTCCCTTATGACGTGGTATTGCAAACTTCATCTTCTTGTCTCTCACAAAGTTCCACCGTAGCTTCACAGGATACATCATGATCTTGCCTTATTAATTCTTTATCACCTTTCTGTCATTTCATAATACGATCATTCAGTTATTGATTTTTTGTGTGTAATGAAATTTTATGCGTTATCGCTAAATGTTAGAGACGTTTAGTATCCTACTTGAAGTGTACACTGAGAGAAAAATGTTTGGTATTTGTAACTATAATTACATATTTTGGAATAACCATATTTTTTATGGTTGTCCCAAAATATAACTATAAAATTATAGTCACTTAAATCATTTTTATGGTAATTTCAACTATTTTATGGTCATAACAACTATAATTATATAGTCATTTTAGTTTGCCAACTGTATACATTTGTTGCTAGAACTATATACATAGTTACTGTTATTATTATTATAGCAGTAATAATCATAATTATAGTGATATGTAATTATAGGTACAAATACTAAACATTTTTCTCTCAGTGTATACTTGAAGAGGAAAAGAGAAGAGAAACAGTAACTTTCATTGGCATAATAATCTCATTGCGTCGTGTCGACCGCAATTGCACGGCATCAATACAATTACTATAATTCACTCGTCGTTAGTAAATTACGTGTATCAAGCTGACACCGCCACTTTAGTAGCCACAATCGAATGAAACGTATACAGAACTTTAGCGCTTTTTCCTTGTTAATTTATCGCTCTATTATATAATTCGTTGCATAGTGCGATCTGGTTATTCGCGTAGCGAACACGAAAAATTAGTAGTATTAAAGAATTCGTTGAGAATGACAAATCTTCCGTGTTCAGACGATGTTAATGGGGTAAATCCGAATTCTCTGTAAATAGCGAAGCTCCGACTGATTTATGAGGCACGACGGTGTGCTTAAGGAGAAATAAATTCTGATCCAAACACGAGCGATTAATCGCGAGGATCAGGGCTGCGTCGAGAGACAACACTCGTGCTTATAGAACCGAGATTCTACGGGTTTTAGAAGGAATGGATAAGCATCACGCGGGAAAGGAGAGCTGCCGTTTAATCTCACGCGAGAGCGTTTCCTTTTCCACATTGCGCGCGGAAAGATATTGCGTAGCTAAATAACCAGCAACTCGGCCGCGGGATTTGTAGCTTCTGTAAATTATTCTGACCGTTTTCCTCTTTAGCGCGTGTCGTGTCTTGAGGGAACGACGTTGCTCCGAGTTCTTCGCGGTTCGCACGATTATATCGTTACTTTGAGTATATTGAGTGCAGATAAGTTAATTATACATGGAAGCGTTTAGATTGCTGCTATTTTTTTATCATTCAAGAATAAGTACGCATAACATGTATAATTACGTATAAATTTTTTATTTATATCAGTATTTGTCTAATTTTATCGCTAAAAAATTATTCAATTAATTTGAACGATGCAAGAGATATACAGTATTTATAACAGTATTCTCATTCATTGATAATTTTTATTCTTTAAATTCTTTGGAGTAAAATTTCATTCTAAAGAGTGAAATAAATTCAGCCAGTCTTGAAAAAGAGTGGTTCAATTTTCAATCTTTAAGAGCGAGATTTCATTCTTTAGAATGATAATTCATTCTAAAAGTTTTAAAGAGTAGGTATAACAAAATATATTGAATATATTTAATACGTAATATAATATATTTAATCACGTATTTTTATTTTTGATTCTATAGGACTGTAGGAAGCCAGCTGGTGATGGATCCGATGCTGGTCTGTAAGAAAACAAGACGTCTGAAGGGAAAGCTAGCTGACATTTGTCGTAAGGAGCCATCTTTATTGAAAGAAATCGCGAAGGGTGTTCAAGTAGGTACTAGGGAATGTCAATACCAATTTCGAAATCGAAGGTGGAACTGTACAACCGTCAGGAGGTCTCTCAAGAAAATTCTGCTACGTGGTAAGCTTTATCGAGATATATGTATATAAATCAGTGATAATTAACTTCAGAGATTATTAAAGATCGAGGTTGAATAATTTGTATTACTCTTAGTTTATTATGTGATACGTTTAATATATAATTGACTATTTCAACATACTGGACTATATATCTTTAATAATTTGTTTCCATGTTCAAATGGATTTAAATTAAGAAATAAGTAATTTTTTTACATTTTATAATTAACGAAGAGTATTTAAAGACCTAAACGCTTTTGCGCACGTCAGACACTCGATCCCGTAAATTCGTGAATCCGGTCGTATTATTCGCAAATCATGGTCGCAAGGTCGAGCAAACGCTATTCCGGGCCCCGGTCTCGCCTTCTCTTCGAGAAAGGGATCTCCGGTCCTATGGTGCCCCTTTCAGGAGCGAGAAGGGGACCCGCGCACGACAATGCACACGCTAGCGGCAGATTACAGGGCGCTACTCGTTCGACATTAGGCGAACCGGATGTCGATTACACACTCCCCTACGGGGCCTGAGGGCGATTCGTTACGATTAAATGCCGGTGCCCGATCGGCACACCTCCAGAATGGGCTACCCCTTTAGGACCTTTAAGGACCTTTCTACGTGCGGGGCCTTTAAGAAGTCCCTCCGCGTGTGGAGCATGACGTTGACCACTCTATACCGATACGAGTGTATTAACGATCGTAAAACATGATGTACAACAATGGCCTTGGTATTTTTATGTTTTCATTTAGGATAATTGATTATTATTCAATGAAAAATTATATCAAATTATTAAACTGTTTTTCTTATATTGTTTTATGCTTACATGTCTCTAAATTATATTTACATAAAGTTTATTAGGATGGAAAGAATATATAAAAAAGAATGCAGTTTAAGTTAGAATTTATTTTTAAAGAAAAGGGAGGTGTCGATCTTTTTATTCAATTTTTTTATCTATTCTTTATATAACATATATTTTTTATTTAAATATTTTATGACGATATTTTATTTTATTGTATGTATAACTTGGACAGGTCATGGCGTTTTTTTGTATCTTACTGTTTAAGTATGCCTTTTTCGAGTTAGGATACATTACGGACGAATAAGTAGTAATTATTTTTAAATTAACCTTAATGAGACATTCTAGATATA